>NC_025998.2:118260584-118560584 GCF_000442705.2 Elaeis guineensis | reverse complement strand
ATATGTATGTTTTAAGAAAAAGATATAATGATTTCAAAGGCTCTCAGATGGCTATGAATGAATCCCTTCGGGAAGGTCGACATTCGGAGCTAGCATCCACATGAAACATGGCCCTGCCAGTGGATATAAAGTTGGCACATGAATTAAGAACTCTGTCGATTAAGAAACATGATCCTGTCACGGGTATAATAGTGACCTCAGCACGAATATCTGTGAGCAATGTTTTGAAACATGACATGAATCCATGATGAAAATGATTTACGATTCATGATTGTAAAATATATATGATTTATGCATGCATGATGAGCTTATAACTTATTTTATTACATGCTCTATGAAATGTTTATTTTTACAATAATTGTTATTTGCTAAATGATGTATTATCATAAAAAACTTATGCTTGATCCGGTAAGGAAGCGGAAGTCTACTTACTGAGCTGGTGTAGCTCATATTCTTTTTGTTTTCTTTTTCATGTACAGAGAAATAAGGCTAGGACTGATGGAAAGAGAATCCAGGCTTGGGGATCAGCAAAGCAAGCTTAGAAATTTTGTACTAGAAATTCAGTTTATGTTTATGGATTGTAGTCATTATGAATTTTAAGGTTTGGATTATTTCATCTTTGGATTTAGATGCTCTGAACCAGTTTTGGTTTAATTAAATATTTGAATTGAACTTTATTATTACATTTATTTATGATATATCTGTTATTATGTTAAAGAAGATGAATTTTGGCTTCGTGTTATCGTGGGTCCATTCCTCGGTAGCATAGCCGTGTTATGTCCCGGATTTGGGGCCTGACAGCACATGGCTCGTTGATGTGATTTACAAGGAGCTGTTGGATCTTATCCACTGCCCCATGATAGGTTTGTCCTGTGCTTGATCATCTGCAGGAAACTGCAAGCTGTGCCATATCAGTATGCAACATTTGTGTTAATTTTGATTATATGATGCTCTCATTCTGGGGAAAGCATCAAGGTTTTATACATTCACAGTTGGTTAGTTTCCATGTCAAGCAATATGAGTTCAAGGACTTTGCATTTCAGGGACAGAGAATTGTAGTTTCATACTGTCATAAGCAAAGTAGCAGTAGGTTTATTCAATTTTGGGAAGACTGGTTCAGTAAATGCTATGACCACCTCATTGGTCAATTGCTTACTTTGATAAGCATGATCCGTTGACTGACTATGTTGTGGCAATCAAGTGCCACAGGCTTTCAGTTGGAACCGCTTGCAAGTCTGTTTAGAAGCTCATGTCGATCATTCTATTTTTAAGCACTTACCTTAAAATCATGTCAATGCTGTAGCAGCTTTCCTCCGGAATTGCATGATAGGTTAAAAGTGACCCATCGGCCAAGCTAGCAAGAGTAACTCAGCTGTTCATTGGATGGACTTGCCCTAGATTTACATTCATATTCGATCAAATTGGTAATCGTCTGCACTTTTGCTTTATAATTCCTCTTCCCAGAAGCAGGAAAACTTCAGATGCTGATGGGGCACCTCAAAAACTAGATATAGAATCTGTGCTTCATATCTGTTACCAAGCAAATAAAGATTCTGATAAGATCTTAGATTGTACTCAGCAATCATAGCCTTTTTGGTAATGGTTCAATGACTTGAGGGTGGTTAATACATAGTCAATATTTCTTCTGCTATTGTTTGAATTGCAATCAGCAAGGGAGGTTCCAGAGTTACATTTTGGTAATTAGTGCAAGTGGTTAGTTGATTCATGATAATGTCCTACTCGGATTAGAAGCAAGTCTAACTAGTTTGCTGCATGTCATTTTCTTCCCAGGACGACAGACCAAATACTAAGTTACAGAAACTTTTGTTGTTAAACATTAATGAGTCACCAAAATTACTGTACAAGTGCTCAAGGTGAGTGTGAGCATACTGTGGAAACTTGAGGTTTCTGTGGGGAGCAGATTTGCTATCAGACTCAAAAAATTTAGGATATGTATCAGGGGGTGAAACGCCAACTATCCGGTTGACTATAATCTTTCTCTAAAAGCTGTTATGTTGATAAAATGAGAGAAGTATTTTCGACTAAATGGTCATTAATGAAAGCTAGAACACAAAGCGTAGATCCAATAATCCTGATTGAGAAAGGGCCTTGTGGTGCAATCTGAACGACGTGCATACTAATACGTAAGGAAGATGAAGTTAGAGGATAGAAAATTGATTGAAGAAGAGAGTGTTAAGAAGATAATAATGGTTGCAAGTGTCACCCTCAAGGAAAAAGATTAAAAAGCTGAATTTACCTTACAAACATTAGCCAATAAGCCCTTTATATTTTCCACCTCTAGTTGCAAGAGATCTAAATATATTTATATGTCAATAGTGATTTTATTAATAGAGAAACCACCCACTGTTCAGTGAACCACAAAACCTATAAATAATGATCATGAAAAAATATCAAGACATTTGATGCCTGAAAACTTACATTGCTTGTTTTACAACTTACTTTCATGATGGCACCAAAGAAATACCCTATAGATCCTGTATTCAGTGAAACCACAAAACCTATAAATAATGATCATGAAAAAATACCAAGACATTTGATGCCTGAAAACTTGCATTGCTTGTTTTACAACTTGCTCCCATCATGGCACCAAAAGAAATACCCTATAGATACTGTCTCCAGTCCATGATGCATACTGCATACGTACATCATTCTCATTTACCTCAAATTTAACAATTGTCATGGCTGTTATGCTTCCACCAGCAAAAGTAGCATGCTATAGTGAAGTTGTTCCTACTATCCTATTTCAAATTAGACCTAGGTGCTTTATATTTGATCTTTGTAATGGCCTAAGAGGTTGGAGACTCAAAGTTGAATTGATGCACATGAGAATAATATCAGCAGGAAATTTCTTCAGAAAGTCCCAAGCAATTCCATTTACTCAATTGACAATTTGCCTTTCCATGTCAAGTTTGAAGGCCAAGAAAGTTCAGTGACTATCTTTTACAACCTACTTTCATCAAGCTACCTAAGAGAGTAACTTGAGAAATTCAGGACGCACAGTCATTCCATCTATTAAATGAAACTTGTCCTCGAGTTTGAAACTAGTCAATTTACAGCAAAATAAGAAGGATGGCTGGGGTGTGGGTGCTTTAGAACTGACTTCTAAAATGGGCTTGAGTCTCAAGGAAACAAATAATGCACTTGAGAGTAGACATGAAAAGCAAGATTTCACTGAATCAATAACTTGCTTTCACTTATCCAGTTCTAACGCTCTGACAAAACTTATTCACCAGGCAATTATCCCAGCAGCCTTTCAGATTATCACATACCAATGGATAATGAGGTGATACCTTAGCAGGTGGGATAAGGCTTGTATCTAGTATCAGCACTATCAGTTACATATGCAAATTCAGAAGATTTGATTACTTTGTACCATATATTTTGCTTTCTCAATCTCACCAAAACCCTACGAATTCTTCATGAGAAATGTTAGTCAAAATGATTGGATTAATACTGTTTTGCATCTTTCATATTGAGCTTTACTCAAGTTTTCAAGAGCACTTCTAAGCTAGAAGACTTATGCTTACCAAAAAACAAGCTGGAAGACTTAATATGAAACTAAAAGGAATAATCACATCGATGCACATTAGATCATGTAGCAACGCACCATGCTGGATAATCATGAAATTATGTGGAATCTAAAATTATAGGTGCATTGGTGCAGTGCATCCATATTAGCTTTTATGCTGGATCCAAACAATTCACTTGTCAGGAATATAAAATTCTAAAACTGCAAATTACAGGATACCATAAATCACCAGCTAAAGTTTGGCTGTCAAATCTCACCTGACTCTTTCATATTGTTTTCTGTCTATACCACAATTTAGAAGTGGTCAAAAACAAGTGGTCAAAATTGGGTCTTGAGACAGAGTAATCAGTCTCGTTTTCCATTTTTCCTACTCTCACAGCAACCAAATATGGAAGAATTATTCTCCCGTGGGAAGTTATTTTTGTAAAACTTTATAAAAGTTTTGACTTTTGAGTGAACTATCTGCTCTTTGGTATTGTTTTTTTGCGGAAGAAAGAAATATCTATGCTTCACCAAATTGACAAAATGCCCCTAAATCACTGTCACATTAAAACAGCTCCTTCTTGTTAAAGCAAGCATGCCTTCTTTGATCATTTTCTATGTGGAGTCAACCAGGGCACTTAACACACTAGCTGCTTTATTCACATTCTTGGGTGAAACCACCTCCCGTTTAAAGATGAGCTGTTAGACAAGCTTTACTATGATTGTTTAAATGGTCTAGGTCAGTGTTTATGTGCAAATTCTGATGGATGAGGAAGCAAATACAATCTTCATCCTTCGGAATAGCTTAGCCCCTCTCAAGAGTCTGTTGTGCTATGGTTCTACTCAAAGGCTATCTAGATGCAAGTTAATCACTTGACTCTGAAGATGGCAAATACCACCATGTGGATCATTGTCTATCATATTAATCCTCTGTGTCATCGTTCTTTGCTCATATACTATGTTCTCAAGCATTTACCAATAGAAGGCAAGCAAGGATACTGGGAATGAAACTCAAAAGCTAAGGATACAACCCTCATCCAAGATGATAGTTACATGGAACCAATCTGCTCAATGCTACTCTATGCAATTCGTGTGAATGCTGTTAATGGTTCTGTGGGCATAATCACATTCATCCCTGTAATTATGGAGCTTGAGTCACCAAATTATGTAAGAGTTGCCATGATGGTGGCATCAATTCTTTACCTCCTTCTTGGGTTCATGGGCAGCTATTGTTGGAGTTCTGGTCTGGAAGACAGCAAGGGCATCTGTGCGTCCTTTATGGGGTGGATCAAGGTGTCCTGGATGCTCAATCTCCTATCTTGTGGCACCTATTTCTCCACCAGCAACCTCATAAACTATAAGACTGTCAATTTCTCTCTACATGATGCTAGACTTCTGTTGCTTTGTCCATGCATTTCGATGCATCTCACACTTTTGAAAGGATACTTTGCTGCATAGGTTGATCTGATCAGTTTGCCAACTCTCCTTCTCAAATCCAAAAAGGTACTACAGTAAGGAACAATTGGCCATGGACCTTTAATGTCTTTGCTGGTTTTCTTGCCTCATTAATCTGTTACTTTGGGATATGCATTTTTCCAGGCACTTGGTACAGAAGCTCCCTTTTCATGTTCAGGCTCTTGCTAGTCATAGTGGTCCTACTCATGTCAAATTTTGTTTCATGTTTAGCCCTGATTCAATACAGCTCTACTCAGGAGAACCATGTGGGTGGTTGTGGAAACCATTATCATCTCTTGGGGTTCCTTTAATATCAGTATATTGCTATGAAAAATGAGTCAGCAGGTAGTTGTCATCCAGAACTCAGGCAGCCTCACCTTGTCTGAAGCCAAGTTGGTCGGCTCACATATCATGGGTCTAATCAGTACAGAATCCATTGGCATGCTCAGCCTCATCTTTATCTGTTCTCTCTATTTCAAGATCCGAGATAAGTTTCATCTGCCAATAAAATTCCGCAGACCATGTCCAAGACTATCCAAATGCCTTTCAGATGGAGTGGAAGAAGTAGCTGCAAGAAATCCGTGCTTAAAACGTTTTATGGTACTGGTAATAAGTAAAGAAAACTGTGATGAGTTTCATTAAGATCTGCAATAAAGATTTTAAGCTGTCATATTTTCATTATCCAGCAAGGCAGCATTATCTTGATATTATGTCACCAATATTTTCTGCTGTAAAGTTTAATTCCAATTCAACAAGTTCTGTTTGTAGTTGATAGGCTAAGCTCTTACTATATGCTGCTCAAACGTAGCTAAATTTAGGTGCATCTTTTCTTGTCACCAACAAATGAACCGAATGTAATTACAAAGTTCACAGACTCTTGTGGAGCTAAACATCTTGATGAGTTGACAAAATGATCTACTGTATCAGAATTAAATGTTAGACTAATATTACTGAGAACTAGGTTCTGGTGGGACCAATATTTCTGTTGACTCTGAAACAACTTTACACACTTCCAGCAGAACCATAATTTCATCTGTCATCTCTGTTGGGTGTGGATCAGGTGGTGAGTTGCCTTCTACCTATTTGATTGTTGTCAGCAAGGCCGGATTACAAAAGGCTGCAAGGTATCTTGTATTCCTACAAAATTAAGTACTGTGACATATATTTCCGTTATAGCACAGCAATCAGCAACTGCTTCTGCTTGGAATGACAGGCACTACACAGTTGAAACAACCCCTTATTAAATTTAATTTTGCTTAAGAAGACCTTGGTTAGCTGGGTTCACTTAAAAAGTGTGATGGCAAAGAAACATAACACCAAAACCAATTCCTTCTTTTTCGTTTTGACTTCTACCACTCTGCCTCAGTCCCTTATTCCCCTTCTCAAATCAACTTAAGCTGTATCTATGCATAAGAAGCAAGGCTCATATGAACTTTAGCCCATTCTCTTTCCCATACACAGGTACCTTTCCATATCACTATTTAGAAGTAGACTTCCAAGTTTTCACTTTCTAGTTATCCTAGTTCAGCTTTAAAAGCCAACAATATGATTGGTTAGACTGGGGTTTCTGTTTCATGTGACTTTCCTGAAAACCTGCTTAAATCAGCAAAAAAATAATAAGTTAAGATGCCACATGCAAACAAAAAGAAAGTTGAAAACGCTTTAAGACTTCAAGGAGAGGATGACACAGAGAATGCCCCTTGCAAAATACTGACTTATGTCCAAGTTTTCTGTAACAAAACCTTTAGGCCTTAATCCGAGTAAAATTGATTGTAGTTGGCAAGACCAAATATCAAGTAATTGAACTCAGCGAACAGATCATAGATTTTCTCCAGAAGTTCTGATTGGATTGGTCTGATGGCTAGGATATTAAAATCAACATGCTCTCAACAGAACTGGCTTTGACCTTCTGACAACTCTTTCCATATTAGTATTTTGAATTGCTCAATGCTACTAAAGGTTCTGAGCACACAGGCTACCTAAGAACTCTTTCTTAATCCCTTTATCTCTTCCAAATGAGCATATGACATTTACTACTGCCGATGTAATTAAACGAAATGAAAAAAGATGAGAATGATAATTAATTTAGAAGTTAGGATGGATTACAAGGTTTCAACCATGCAGCAGACCACTCACATTGATTTGACCAGCCCAATTCCAATCCAAATTATCCTATGTTTCCATAGTCACCATCAGTGCAAGAATGTGGTTCCTGTATGTAGAAAATGGAAGTTTTATGTTGAATATCTGCTTCTCGATCCTGCATAGCTTATGCAAGAGTACTGTGTACTTAATTGAACAGAATAAAACCCTCTAATACATAATTACCTGAATGCTTGATTGTACAGGTAAGCAAAGCCATCTTTCTCTTAATACAAGAGTAGTATTTCTTTATATTGTTAACAAGTAATTGCTACTCTGATTCATATTCACTGTCCTGGGTTCAACCTACCACTTACAGAAAAAAAAAAGTCATAATAAAATAAAGGGCATCCTAATGTACGAGGCTCTTATCATTACGGAGCCATGAAGGATTAGATGTGTGCAGCATATCCTTGCATATATGCTGTTTTTATGTTTTGAACTCGTGACACTTAAGTTATGGTGGATCAACCTTTTGTGCCAAGGCCCGCACTCAAGCAAAAGTGTTACTAATATTATTTGGATGATCTCCATCAGTGCTTGTGACAGCAAACTTCTTCATCCTGCTTCTCTTAGACTCAAAAGGCTCCCTTATGGTAAGTTGATCACTCCCAGCATAGACCAGCATTACTTGTCAGCAATCTGGATTATGCTGTCACAGCAATCCTCTATGTAATCTATCTTTGCTTGTCTTAATATGCTGCCAATCATCTGGCAATAGAAATGAGCACTATGTTACAAATCATCTATCAACAGAAATAAGCAAGGAAGCTGCAAGGGACACCCAAAAATTCTCCAAGGTATGCACAACATGTCCGGGGAACCGAACTGCTCAAGGCTACTTTGTGAAGTATTAGGCAGTGGTAGACAGTCCTCAACCTTTCCTGGCAAATACAGTCACATACCTTGTGGGGACCTATTCACCGTTTTATGCAACAACAGTCATGGTGGTGGCCTCAATTCTCTCTTTCTTGGCTTTGTTGCAGGTTATGTTGGTGTTTTTTTCTGGAAACCACATAGAGGGGCAGCTATGCTTCCTTTGGAGGGTGGATCAAAATGTGCTGGCTGATCACATTTCTGTCCTATGGGTCATATTTCTCCATCAGAAGCTTGTTGGAGTATGACGCCATCAAAGTCTCTCTGCCCGACGCTAAACTTATGAGCCTTTGGTTCTGCATGTCAATGCCATCCATTTGCCGGTTCTCGTCAGAAAACAACAGTAGTTCCCATCCAAAATGAAGATTATTTCTTCTGGGTTTTAATCGTAGTAGGATTTCTTGCCACATTTATCTGTGAGTTTAAGGTTATGATTGTCACACGAGCTCCATCAGCAGTTCTAATCCCTTACCAGTCATGGCAAACCACTTTTTTTTCATCGGCCCTGAGTGCTTTGTTTGTTCTGATCCACTTACGGTTCTATGAAGTAGAGCCATTTTGGTGCTGGTGAAGAACATTTTTATATTTAGTAGATTTTGGGCTTCATTTTCAGACGACCACGTTCATGTGCTTGCAATTAGCTTCTTTGATTACATCAGGTAAATTTTAAAGAGAATACTTCTAAGGACAACAGCAAATGCATAAACTAAAGTATCCTTTCGCATTGCTACACTTTCACTGTAATCATCTTCATCACAAAGATTACATAGCGGAGACAGAAGAACGAGCCAACAGATACCTGTTGCGGCCAGCCGGAAATAGCAGGTTGCTAATATCACAGACGAGAACCCAACCACTGACACAATTTCAAAAGAATATTGGCCTGCATTTGATAGATAAATATTATAAAAAATTAATATTTTTTCATTATCCTACTCATGTTCTCATGCTTCTTTAAATGAATAAATTATTTTTTTATATGTAATATTTATCTGAAAAATAGAAAAAAATTTATCTACCTCCAACATGAATAAATCATTTTTTCATTAATTAAAAAAATAATCTTTTATAATATAATAATATATTATTTTTAAATATATTCATATTATACATTATATGATAATATATATTTTATTTATTATATATAATATAATTTATCATCTATATTACATTATATTTAACATATACTATCTACATTTTTTTTTTGAATATGTATCATATAATATTATATATTATAATATACAAAATATAATATAATATAATATATTATTATACATATAATAATATTTATGTAATAAAAAATATTATGAAAAATACGGATAGACTTTGAAATATAAAGAACATAGATAATATATTTTTAAATTATTTTTCAATATATAAAAAAAATATGAATAATATATTTTTCTATCTAAACATTATTTAAAAAATATTTATTTCAAAAAATATAAATTTTTGGATAAAATTTTTATCCTCAAAACAACGGCCCTTGAGAGCAAAAGGGCAATAAGCAACAGTACATCCTACAGGAATTCAAGATGGTCTCCATGGTCGCAACGGACATGACCACCATCGCTTTCCCACCATCCTACAGGAATACACTGATCTTCATCACCACCATCGCTTTCCCCAAGAGTAGCAAGCTAACAAGCGACTAAAATCCACATTTAGAAAATTCGCAGCAGTAGATATGGAAACATAAATCTCAGACACTACATGAGGAATGAAACCAAGAAAATAATCCATACAACCCGGGTGCAACCATCAAAAACATATCCATCTATCTTACTTTCTCAACCAAGCCATGCAAAATATAAATTGGACCTCCCCACTAAATATACGCATCATAATAGAGACAGTTTTAAAGTATTAGCTCCAAACAAAAAGGTATCTTACTCAGTCAAAACCAAACACAAGGTTTTCTTGCTAGACAAATCAGATGCATTACTACCTAAAGTGGCAAAACAAGCACTTGGAAAGACGAATGACAAGGGTTTTTTCCCCAGGAACACCATTCCCACACGAACATGCTCCCAATACCACATCCAATGAAGAGAGGTGGATCCATAGAGATTGTCCTTGCATTTGCCCATCTACTTCGACCTCTGCCTCATCTTTCGGCGCTTCCTCTTGAGCCTCCTCATGCGCTTCTTCTTCCACTGAAAAAAGCAGATGAATCAAGATTAAGTTTTACAAATGACTTGATGAGACATAAGCTACTGTCAAGAAATCATGGAAATGGAAACAGAGCTGCAGTAGCAAAGGATTCTTAGAAACACAGAAAAAAATAACAGATGGAGCAGAAAAATAAAAACTGTCAATCTGCTAGCTGCATGTTGACTTTCATACTACTTGCATTACAGAATCCCCACAAATTCCATAAGGTTATTTATCTATTTTTTGAATAACATAAACATCACATAATGATTCATTTATATTAAAAGACCACCAAAATTTTTCAACAGTCAGTTTCCCAAATACCTCAGACATATCTGAGTTTATTTTGATATTATTCTAGAAAATGGATAAGCGATAGCAAAAACAGATCCTACAGTATCTTTAACAGTTAATTATAAACAAAGTCCTGTTCCACCACAATAGTTGCACCTTAAATGCTTGCACTATAATTATCTATCAGGTCATTATCCACCAAAGGTTTCATCAATCACTGAATTCTGAGCTCAATATCTAACAATATATCATCTGTAAATAGCACATGTAATAGCATCTCTTACATAATGACAATACTAAATACAGAGTACGAAAGCAGAAACAAAGAACTACTTGATAAACCCCCATCAGAAGTGAAATCCAAGTCATTGAAACAATCATCAATGCTCAGCAACAAACAATTTTAAAATAATACCCACATGCGTTCCCCTTTCTTTTGGTAGTAGTACATACATCTTCCTTGGTGTCCTCCAACATAAACACTAGCACCACCTCATCATACGTTCAAGCATGATAAAACAACAAACTGAGATCCTCCATATTACTCAAAATTCTTGCTGATGCACCTTAACAGACAGTTACCATGCTAATTGGTGTTATTTTGAATATCCATCATTTTGTAATTGAGTCAGCAAACAAAACCATTTTGCATCTGTCTCTGGCCTACTTTTTTCAGTTCTAAATCTCAACATGCTGATCTCCACAAGTTAATCAACAATCCAGACTTTGTGCTTACCTTTCAGTAAGGTTTCAAAGAATCCTCTAAATTATTAATCCATATTCATATTCACCAGACCTAAGTGTGTTTCCTGTTAAGTATATTGCTATATCACTTAAGACAAGTCCTTAATACAATCGGTTAACATTGCTCTCACATACACCGCAAAGTCAATGCATCCTCTCAAAGTGTCATCTCAAATCTTACCATTCTAATTTACAAATATTCATAATTATAATCTCCCCTAAACCCCACCACTTGACACAGGAACCATATATCCTTTCCAGTAATGCACCTGATTTACTCAACTATTTTTCTTTCCCCACACCTCATCACTCTGTATTTTCTCTAATCGGTTTGCATCTAAAGCCACAACTTATGTCATCACAAGTCACCTACCCTCATACTAATAGTTCCAATATACTTTTTTCTTCTCAGCTCATTCCCCCTTAAAGGCCCTATTGGAACGAATGGGCTGAAAATCCTATTAGATTCATGAATTGAACCAATAAAATCCGTTAGATAATAGGCTTATAGTCTGGGCTAGGCTGATTGGTTTTGGAGTAGGTTGGTCCAAATCGCATAGATAAAGAGGGGGGGGGGGGGACTGCCCCTCCTATGGGATTCAAGCCAGCCCACTCCAAAACCAATTCTAGATAGTTATAGAGATAGGCCCAGCCCAACCTATAAGCTTATTATCTAACTAATTTTATTGACCCAATCCACAAACCCTAAAGAATATTCAGCCCATTCATCCAAACTTGACACTATGTTATTTGTTCCCCACCATGTCTTAAAATTCTAACCAAAATCGATGCAACCTAGTTTCTTTTTCTTTGATCCTTATTGCTTAAATACGTAATTGCAACCTAGAAATCATTCTAGCAAACAATCCAAGACTATTTTACCCGCAGCATATTTGGTGAAATCCTTGTAATTCAACTCTTCCATTCAATTGTCTACCTTAAAAATAGAATCTCCTCTACAACTTCCCCTATTCTATCTGCAGCACATTCATACAAACATATATTGTTTTCTGTCTCCAGATATAAACCTACAACCCGACAAAGTCCAACAAAAATAAAGATAAAATTCCATGCAAAGGATTTTATCCATGCATGTACCATCTCTTCGAGTACTGCAACCATACAATAATCATATATTTGACAAATTCCATACTAAAGAATTTGTTTGGAAAAAAAAAAATCAGGTTCCAGCTTCAAAAACAAAGAAGAAACGATATTCCAATACAACAACGTTTACAGGAAAAATAAAATGATAAAAACGCGATATCCCCACCTATCCAGTATTATGGAATAAGAACCATTGTATAGCGACAGAAACAAATGAATCTCATCATTGGCATCAAAATTCGCGGCGATCTCCCAGAAGATCGAGCAATCAAAACCCTAACCCACGAATCCAATCACGCACGACTCCTCTTGATTCCAAGAAACAGAGACATATGAAAAAACTAAATCGATCGGGAGATCCATAGCCTAAACAATCATATTACCCCCACTCGATCACACGTAGATCATCAAGAAAGTCCCTATTAAATCCGCAATTCCCCAACAATAGTAGATTAAATCCCAATAGTTAAGTTCCACGATCAAAAATTCAAATCAATTACGATCAAACCAGAAAAAAGAAAAATAAACGCAAAGAACAAGATCTGAATAGAAACCAAGGAGATTTTCTTACCTTCGCCCTCATCGTCTCAGCAGTTTCGACCTCTCAGACCCACGCTCTGATCTCACTTCGCGGCCGGGCGGCTTCCAGTTTTGGGGAGAAAGGAACGGGCTTCGCTTCGTGGATATTTATAGAGCTAGGGTTTACAGGATTCGAGAGTGAGGGTTTTCTTTTCTGATATGAACGGACGTGATTTGATCTCGATCTGATGTTGGATACTGGCGACCGGAAGATCCTGGCCACCCGTTTGGTGTAACGTTATCACAATGGGAACTAAAGGTCCACCACGTTGTCTGCATGTCAAAATTACAGGCCAAGGCACTCTCTAATCACATGATATAACTAGCATCTTAGTCTTTATTATCTCACAACATATACATCGATATTTTTCAATAGATCAACCAATATGATATGAAAATTATAGATCAACCAATACATCTCATCAATGTTTATAATGAAAGAACAAGAACAACAAAAAATCATGTTCTTTCTGGTTTGTTTTAGTCCTATTATTTCTGAAGAGAATCAATGTTTTAACGCTTGCACCTCTAGCTCTATTCAAAGATAAGTCTTTTGACCATTGATAGTCATTAATCCAGACAATTCATACCAAACATTACAATGAGCAATAGAGTCCGAGGTGGATCACATTTACGATAGGTAACTTTCAATCCAACTCCTAAACAAAAGGCTTTGACTGCTCCTACATATTTATGACTCAAAAAAATTCATTTTACCAGAAAAAGTTGAAGCTTAGGGAAATAGTTTCAAAGAGCACCATACTTGGAGCTGCCAATTTCTTTTAAAAAAAATGTTATAAACATATAAATGATAGCTACAATACCAAGATGCCTAATACAGTTCATTCAATTGCATTGTGTCCAAGATTTGAAGATCAATTGAATTTACTATTATGCCCTTCATAGCATGGATTCCAATGAGGCTTTTGGGCCGGATGGGTTCTAGCCTTTCTTTTTTAAATATTGTTGGCATATCATCAAATGTGATATTCTTTAAGCCATACGTCACTTTTTTGATATAGCTACATTGCCTCTAGAGGTCAAGCAAACCTCCATTACATTGATCCCTAAATCTAAAAACCTGGAATATATCAATGATTATCGATCTATCAGCCTTTGCAACACATTCTATAAACTCATTGCCAAAATCTTTGTTCATCGGCTTAAATCGATTCTATCATCTATCATCTCCCATGAACAAGGTGCCTTTCTCTCTGGTAGATCTATTATGGATCAGATTCTTTTTAATTAGAAGTTGATGCATTCTGTTTCAAGACCTTCATTCTCACGAAGTTTGATGGTGATTAAACTTGATGTGGAAAAGGCTTATGACCGAGTATCGTGAGAGTTTTTCTTTGCTTTGCTAAGGCAATTTGATTTTCATAGTAAATTTATAGCTTATGTGCAACAGTGTGTTCCACAATCTTCTTTTGTCTTACTTATTAATAGCTCTCTCATATCATGGTTTTTGCCAACTAGGGGCCTTCGCCAAGGGTGCTCACTATTTCCATTGTTGGGATGGATTCCTCACGAGTGTTGAATACAAATCTCCCATCCAAGATCACTAATACAAATGATGATGTGGATAACACAACAGAAAAAAAGATAAAAAATAGGATATAATCAAATACACGGATCAATCCAAGTGCTACCTCCACAGGATATGCAAACTTTACTATGAAAGAAAATAAATACAAGATGAGATCACATACTTAACTCTCATAAACTTTTCTTTTTCAATAAGAAGTACTCATCCCTTACAATACTCTCAAAGAATCCCAAGAAGAACTCTCTGATTGCTCTTTGTACTGCATAGCTGCTATATTTTTCTCTTAGCTCATGTACCCTTTTTTTATAGGACCTCAAAACTACTCTAGATCGAAATTAGAGTTATATCAGGACTCAAGAAACCTCTGCAAGCTCCCAAGCCATCCGATCATGCCTACAAGCTTTTTGACCCTCAGATCGCACAAAAATACCTTTGGACTGTGCGTGGACCATGCCTTATGTGAATTGTGGCCTATTCACGTGTGCCGCATGTCACGCCCTTGTCCGCACGCGCATGAGCCATGTGAAAATGTGTTTGGACTGTGACAGTCCATGGAGAGTGTGTGGACTACGTCTCCTTCTGCGGTCCATGGTGGACCACATCATGGACTGTGTGGGCATGTGCCTAGACCATGCACCCGCACATGTCCTGGGCCACACGCACCTACATGCTGGCGTTGGCCCAACGTGCAGCAAGCCCTGCCTGAGCCGCATGCACTACAGGCCACATGTGCTGTAGCGGGCCTGGGCACCCGCAGGTTGGGTCTGTGGGCCATGCGCTACGGGCCTTTGCATCTGCCAGTGTTGTCCGTCTTGGGCTTGCATCCATAGGCTTCTCCGCATCTGGACTTCGTTGCAATGGGTCAAATTCGATGTGCCAAAAATCTAATATCTATATATATTTATTCTCTGTTTTGAGGTGTTTTTTCTTTTTTTCACCATTGCGGTTCATTAATAACCGATTCAAGTTTATCGACCTAGTCCTAGAGGCCCAGTTATATCTCATCTATTTTTTGTCGATGACTGTTTACTCATTTGTAGGGCTACGGTCACAGATACTATTGTTTTATTCTCTATTATAGATACTTACTGTTCTCTTTCAAGGGCAAACTATTAATTTTCAAAAATCTCATGTCAACTTTAGTCCTAAAATATCTTCAGCTTTGAAGAGACAGATCATATCCTTATTACAAATAAATGAGAAAAGGGATGGTTGGAAGTATCTTGGCATGCTATTATTTGAAGGCGAGCTTCACACATCTGATTTTAAATTTATTAAGGAAAAGTGCTTGCTCGGATTGCCACCTGAAAATAGAAAGCTCTTGCATTAGCAGGAAGAGCAACCCTCCTCCAGTCTGTATTAACTTCAATTCCTATTTACTCTCTTTCGACGGTCCCCGTGCCCATTACCTTTCTATCTAAGCTGGAAAAAGAATTCAAAGCTTTCTTATGGGCCATGATCGGGGGAAAAATGCTTTGCATCCCATTGCTTGGTCCACTATTTGCTCACGTAAACCTCATGGAGGACTTGGTATTGTGGATTAAAAAACAAAGAGGGAAGCTTGTCTTTCTTAACTTGCTGTCTGGATTATCCTGAATCCTAACTCTCTATGGGCCCAAACTATTTTGGGAAAATATCATTTCAAAGGTAGATGGAGTGATTATCAGAAGCCCCAAAATTGTTCCGCCATATGGTCTAAAAAATTTGTAAATTTGGATGAATGGTTCAATCCAAATTTATTTGGTCTGTTGGTAATAGAGCTTCTATTGATTTTCTTGATGACCCTTCGATATCTTCGACTCCTATTAGTCGGTAGCTAACCATAAATAATGTTAATAGCATTGATAGGTCCTTGACTGTAAAGAATTTTATAACCCAGGATCGGAAATGAGATTTAGCTAAACTTTTCAATTTGTTCTCTGCTGAAATGATGACCAACATCACTTGCATACCTTTTCCAAGTGAGGATTGGGCTGATCAGCTCTTTTGGAGGTCTTATGAACATCATAAAGTGTCCACAGTTGACATGTATCCTCTTTTGCATCCTACAGAAGTAATAAACTTTTTTGTGAATTATACTTGAATTTGGAAGCTTAAAGTGCCTAAAAGAGTTATGCTCTTCTGGTGGAGGCTATTATGGGATCATTTACCATGCAAGCAATTTCTTTACTCATGGGGTATCTTATCCCAACATCTAATTTTTTGTGACCTTTGCAACAATGTGTTTGAAGATGCTCATCATATCATTATTTTCTGTCCCCATGCCCCACAATGCTGGATGTTGCTGCGTTATATTAGTAGACTAGGTTTTATTCCTTCATCTTTGCCGGATCTAGTACTTTTTCTAACTTCAAACTAGATAGAGAATGAAAGGAAAGCCCAGTTTGCCTCTGTTGCTTACCTTCTTTGGATGGCTCATAATGAAAGGCTCTTCCAACAGATCCATACTCCTCCCCATCATGTGATTAGAAAGGCTTGGACTGATATTTTGTTGTTATCCCAATCTGCATCTAATATAACTCTTTTATAGTGCTGGGGTGGCTATTCCTCTCATCTGCTAACTATCAATCATCCTATGGTGCCTTGGTAATCCCCTCCCATTGGAGTTCTCATAATTAACTTGATGCATCGGTTGAAGGTTCTAAAGCTGCTGCTGGCTATGTTACTAGAGACTCCTTGGGTTCTTTTCTTAGAGCAGGTAGTAAGCTTCTACATTCTCTTATGATGCCTTATGCTGAATTGATTGCAGCATGGCTTGGGTATGATATGGCACGAGCTGAATTTCAAATGCAAAATATACATATTCAAGATGATTCTACCACTATTGTTATGGATTAATTCTGTAAATGGTGGCACTCAAGATAATTTTCTATCCTAACAAAAATTTAATATGGGCTGAGACGTTCTTCAAATTGCAGTGTCTCTTATATACCGCAAGAGGATAATCGTACCGCTGATTATGTGACATGGATAGCTATGGAAGGATACTTTGACCTATATTCGCATAATCAGCTATCTTCGCAGCTGTATGGGATAATACAGATAGATAAATGGAGAGTATAATATTTTCATGGCTTCTAATGTTCTTGTGTTATTTATCATATTTTTTTTATGCCTTGCACTGCAATTGAATGCTCATGTTCTTATGTGCATGATACCTTCACACAAGCACAGAGGATAATTAATCATTGGGAAAAACTATGCAAACACACTTGTTATATTATTTTCTTGACACCACTGTGCTATTCATGTCTATCATGTTACTTAATGTGTTGCTACATTATTACACACTTGTTGATCCAGCCATCTGCAGCCTGTTGTTATCTCAAAAATTTTTAATTCTCAAATTGACAGGTTTTATAGTGATTAACAGGGGACTTTTTAGTATCAAAGTCCAGTAAGGATATGCAGTGCCAAACAGCTTCAAACTTATTGTTCAGCCCTTAAGTTTGCATTGTGAAACAGCATTGGAGCATTAATGGTTCAATATTGAGCTGCATCTTACATCACATGGGTGTTTCATCAATATCTGTGGGAAAATACACAGCTTCCAGCACATTGTATTAATTGTCTCCTACAGAATGTCTTCAATTCTCAACTTTATTTTCATCTTTGCCACTATTTTTGGGCCTGCTATATCTCTATTTGCAGCTGTTTTGATTGTACAGCTGGTTTATGATTTTGCCTCTTATGTTTTATTCTATGTTGTGTATCTTTTTCTGATAACTCAGCTTTTGTATTGTAAATATTGTCATCAGATATTTTGGATCTTCTGTTTTCCTATTGTATCACACTTGCAGGAGGTATTTGTAAATCTTACTTTACTAAGTCTACAATGAAGATGCTCATTTACCAAAAGAAAACTTAGAAATGGCCATATTTCTATCACTGTTGAAACCAGGGAAAGGCAACAGCTTCACCAACATTTTGGACAAACATAATCCATGCATGATTTTCTTTAATCTCAACAAACATCTTTAAAATTTCTAAGGATCAATTGACATCAGGATATCTTTCCATGTGCTTAATGATTTTCAACTAGATATAGGGTCATTACACATAATATATGTATGTATGTATGTATATATTTAGTTGGGCACTCCCTCTTTCATTATGTCAGTTAAACAAATATGTTCTCCATGTGCATGACCCAGAGCTCCGTGTATTTTCTGAAATCAGGTTGGCAAAGAGGAGTCCGAACCTCATTCATCATTGTTAGCGGCTGAGTTGTTGCTTTCATGCCATTGAATCTTGAGGCTTGTTATGCATAAAGGACTATGTAACTGTTGATGTATTTGATAATTGCAGCCAACATACTTTTGCTATAATCTATGAAGCAAATCAGGATTCATAGTTGCTTGATGCGGTGTATGCTAAGTTGCTAACATGGAGTATTTACTGAGGCTGACTTTAGGGCAAAAAACTTCTGTGGCAATCCAATTCGATATTCCTATTCTGGTGGTAGATGATTAAAATTGTAATAATGGTTAGGAGGTGAATTGGGGTAGTAAACCCTTTATAGGGAAGATTGGCATCAGGGAATTCAAGGAGTTTATCTCCTCTAATACTTTTCTTGACTTGGGATTTACTATTCACATGGTGCATCAATAGGTCTAGTCAGGCAATGGTATGGGAATATATTGATAGAGCACTCTATTAGAGGTTGGATTCAACATTTTCTACACTATCACGAGTGCATCATTTATCACACCTCTATTAAAATCATCGCCTCTTCTTATTGATAATGTTATTCTTTTAATTTTCACTTCGAAAAGGTTTGGCTCTTTTGTGCTCAATTTTCGGATATTGTGTAAGGTGTGTGAAATATGTCAATATGGGGTGATGCCATGTACCATGTAAAATAAAAATTTGAGCGCTCATGAAGCACAGGCCAAGGTGATGGAACTATAGTTCACCTTTGGTAGATGGAATTTAATCAAAGGGCCTTTTGGATGCTGATTTAAACTTTCTAAGAGCTGGTGTTTCTCATAATCACCCTCTACTTCATAAAGAAGAGATCTATTGATAGCAAAAATCTGAGGTTGATTGGTTGCACAATGGGGATAGCAATAATAAATTCTGCCACATATCTATAATGATAAAAAGGCACAAAAATTGCATCTACTTGCTAAAGGATGAGAATGGAGAAGTTATGGAAGACCTAGATACAATCAAGTGCAAGATTCTTCAGGTTTTAAAATGTTATAGGAATAATGATGATGATGTGAGATAAGAACCTTCGACCCCTCCCCCTGATAGGGTTGTAATTGTAGAGAAAATTAAGATGCTTCTGTAGTAGGTTTTGGATACTGAGGTGGAGGAGGCCTTATGATCTATGCTAAGGGATAAAGCACCGAGGGTTGACAGCTTTTTATCTTTTTCTTAGAGAGGTATCAAACCATCATTAAAAGAAAATCTGCTCAACTATTGAGCAGATTTTTTACCACCAAAAAAATGCCACATGCCTAGAAGATCTTCATTAAACTCTGCTACCCAAGAGGTCAAATGTGGTAGAGCCATCTCATTTTGGGCCCACGAGCTTGTGCACCACTTTCCACAAAATTGTGGCAAAAATCAATATTAATAGGATGCAACTAGTGTTAAAATTATTGATCAATCTTGAATAAGGAGCCTTCGTAAATGTTAGGAGTATTTCAGACAACATTCTTCTTGCTCAAATCATGAGTGACCTCATCAAGGTCTCCACTTAGTGCAGTCTTATGAATATAAAGTTGGATATGGAAAGGATCTATGACTGAGTTCAATGGGACTTCTTTTTCCACTCTCTAAGGTAGATGACGCTCTAGGATGGTTGGATTGGCTAGGTGTGTGGTTACATTTATGGTTTTATCATAAGGGTGCTCTCTTTTTTTGTACCTTTTTAATATACATGCTGATGCCTTGTTGCATATGTCGAGAATTGTTATCTCCAATTATATATTAATAGTTTATTAGCCTAACCTAGGACCCCCACAAATTTTACAGCTTTTGTTTGCAAATGATTGTATGTTAGTAGTTTGTGCTACTATAGCAAATGCTATAGTGTTGAATGAAATTATCGTAAGATATTACTTGATGTCCAGTTAGAGGGTCCATTTGTATAAATCTTCGTCGAACCTCAACCTAAAGGTTAATCTTAGTATGACGCTAAGAATGTATTGGCACATGACTATATCTTAGGGTATTGATCACTGGAAGGAGACCTAGTAAATCGGACTACAAAGGATTATCTCAAAGCATGCAAGGAAGATTGGAGGGATAGAAATGGAGAGCTCTATTTGTGATGGACAAGCTCATCCTGATCAAATCAATGTTGTGTACACTCCTTAGACCATCTAATGACTTGTTCTATCATCCCTAAAGTCGTCATCTTTAAATGGAGCAACTAATGCGGAATTTCTTATGGAACTCCAGAGATAAATCTAAATGTTTGCATCTCATTGACCAATCAAGGAAGAGGGCTTTGGGATATGCTCTTTAGTGGAAAAATTATTGGTTGGAATGGTTCTACCATGTGTATCTTGCACCATTCAATAATAAATCAGCACATTATCTATTATAAAAAAAAAAGGTGCATTGTTTCCCAAGTTTGATTGAAAATTTTAAATAAAAAAATGATTTTACTATTAATTATGATTAGCTAGCTGACGACTTTTATTGTTTTGAATGAAAAAAAATACACTTGCTTGGATGTGTGCTGATTTGTTATTGAATGGTTTAAGATACATATCGTATAACCATTCTAACTAATAATTTCTCCTTTAGTGGTAAGCCCGCATGCTTTATGGGCCAAACATGTAGTTAGATCTCTTCTGCAACTTGATGGGTTTTGATGCAAACTACTGAGGGCCAAGCACAATACTTGGGAGGTATCTTCTATCCCTATGGTTACATATAAGATTTCTTTCATCTAGAAGGCCGAATGGTCCTATACACCGGTAGTGATGGCAAGCATCAGATGGACCATTGGTAATGGTGGATCTATCAGTGTCTTAAATGATCCCTGGATTTCAGAGGTTCCCTTGACTCGAACCCCAACTATGATGGATAGTGAAGCCTTGGTGAACCTTAAGGTGAGAGACCATTTTATTGAGGGCAAGAGGAGGTGTAATGTAGCTCTGATAAATAGAGTTTTATTTTCAATAAGCTACGGACTTCTGATTCTTTTCCCTGTATATTATACTTATCCCATTGCTCAATACAAATATGTTGAAACTTTTTAAAATCTAGTACAATCGTTGCTGGATTTGGGGATGAGAAGATTGTTCATTCTAAGCTTGTGATAAATTGACTACTCCTTTCAGTTGCCTTCTTCCAAATCCTAGGCATAACTCCCAGCACCAAAGCTTTTCTATTGAAATTATAACATTTTATATATAGGGTACAAAATGGAGATGTTTCAAAGATATTTAAGATTAAAATGCTTGAGTGGCACCTGGAAATCCCATATATATATATATATATACACACACACATACACACACCGTCCTCTTATGATACAACTCACATAATATATATTCTGATCCTAAAGATGGTAGTTCTGATTGCTTTGAACTCATTTACAGCAAGAAATATCACATCACACCTCTTTCTTATGCAACGTTGAAGGAATTGGCTGCGCTCTCCACAAACTTCCTGGCACCCTTGAACCATCTCTTGTCACCAGCTTGTGCCTTGCAGATGTAGAGTTTACCATTTGAAACTGTTGCCATTATAAGCTGGTGCTTCCCACCCTCATCTCCATCAGCTGTCCTCGTTAAAACTGAGACATAGTAGTATTGTTTCCCACCTACCACCGGTGTGGAACTTTCCAATATGTTGGCTGTTGCTACGTCATCCCGGTCGAACCCACCCTATCAAGACAAATTGTTTAGTTTAATAGTGTTTCCTTGAATATTTTCTTAGTCTTATGCGAGTATCAAAAGATCCAAAACCAAGTATGGATAAAGACTAATAAATTAGGCATGGTTTTAGCATACCTCAGCATCCGTTTTGCCGGAGTAAGCTTGTTTCCCTAGCAAGTAATCAACCTGCACAGAAATGTATTGTAACTCAAATCCTCCAGCATTCTGTAATCAGAAATTTTGCTTTGCGAACTTAGGCTGCAGAGTTGCCAAAATCTTGCATCTAGTGTCTCAAGCAACTACATGCCTTTTTTTTGTTTTCCTTTCTTCCTTTCTATTTTTGAACATAGCAAGCAGTGTAGAAACCCCCATGGGCCACATGTTTAGGAAATTTGCTGATCATTGTTCCTTACCAACTGTGTCTATCGAGAAACCAACAAGTAAACTTTCTCCCCTGATTTTTGTTCTTGAAGTCAAATTTTTATGAGATCAATTGGAGGGTTATTTGCTTGACCACAGTGGATGTGGCAAGAAAGATCTTGAGATACGTCATCATGGTTCACCACTAACAAGCTAAGAAGCACTAATTTGGCATGAGGCACACATAACAACAGGATTATAACATATATATGATTCAGGATTTGTTGCAGTTCGATCCTCAAGATTTGTTGTAATTTGTTCTGTTGAGTATGGCCCGGCTAGGATTATCGGGCTTTAAAGCTCATATGATTGAAACTTTGCTACTATATTAAGAACTAAAATATATAGAAAGGAAATGTAAGTACTTGTGAGAGAAATTCCTCCGGGCTACCATAGTCAGTGATGGATTTCTTTGTTGTGGGGGTGACCATGACGGCCACGTTGCTGTTGGGATCAAAGTTGTCTTCAAACCTCAGCACCTGACCAGGGAACTCCACCTCTTTGCTTGGGTTCCACTTTGATGGTACCATCACCTTGAAACCATCGCCATTGATTGGCAAGAAGTCTGTGTTTGTCTTCGGCTTCCCAAAGATATTAGCTGCATCCAATAAACGATCTTAGGCATTTTGATTGATAGTGATTTCTTTCTGAATGTTTCTATCATGCTATATTATAAATATTTTCCTTTTCTGTTCAAATTCTTATGTAATTATACACATACTGATAGCTAGGACCACCACAGGCTCAAGTTAAGGGAACCAACAAATTTTCCTCGCATTGTGTTTATTGCCAGCGCTTTTGTTGCAGAGTGAGAGTTGAAGGAAAGACTACCTGCTTCCCCGTAGGCAGCATCGGCCGGCGAGACCTTTACACCGATGGCAGCAGAACCGACGAGCACCGTCAGAGCCAACCGACGGGAGATCACGGCGTCACGCTCGTCTTCTAGGCTTGCCTGCTTCTGGGCCCTGCAGACAAGCTGGGTAGGCCTGATGCTTGGCATGGGACGTGATGGAGTCCTTGGGGCGGAGGGTGCATGGTGGTGGAGGAAGCATGCAGTTGATGCCATCTCTCTCTCTCTCTCTCTCTCTCTCTCTCTCTCACCACTCTCTCTGAGTTCTTCCTCTCTTGTGGGCTTTTGGTAGGGGTTATTGTGCTGTCTTTTTTGTGATGAGTGGAGAGAAATCTGGATATGGGGTTGACGTGGAACTGGATCAAGAGAAGATGAGAGTTTTAGATTGGATAGGGTTTTCGAAGCTTTGATTGGTCCATGTAGCACCACATTGTTTTCAGATCTCCGTTTTAGTGTTTTTTTCTGTCACAGTGTTTTTCTCTGCAATTGCCTGTCCATGTGCTGCGGCTATACATGTATAACTGCTGTTATGTATGCAGTATATGTAACCCACCCAGGAAAAACAAAAATTATACCTGTCTAATGGATAATTTCTCATGCAAACCATGATTAACCTTTTCAAGAAAAAAAAAAAAAAGGTTAAAGATCATCTGCTATTGATAGGAGGATGTGGACGTAGATGATTAATTGAGCAGTAGATAGGGCCTGACTCACATCCCGAGTGAACTGAGCGATGATCATTAGCAGGTGATTGGTAGCTGATTACATTTAAATTTACAGTTCATAGTTGATTAAATTTCAAAAAGAAGGAAAAAAGGCTTGTTACCCAATTAGGAGTCAGATCAGCAGCTGGGCCAATGTTAAGACTTAGACAAAATTGGATGGATCAAATAACATTATTTTTTGTGTGCATGCATTAACAAGCACATCTAGAAAGTTTAATCTTATGCAAAAGATGAATTTTGGAACAATGAAATCTTTTGCCAATAGACTTGCTTTAGCGGATTGGCACCTCCTCCTGGGAATGGATCCAAGCTTTAATCTTGGGTGATGGCCACATAGCTCAAAAAATGATCAATCATAACCTTTTACATGTTTACCTAGAGAAGGATCTGTTAAATCTCCACAAAAAGAGTATATAATTGTAATCAATTATGAGATATGCTATAGTTGGTTTTGTGAATGAGAGTGAATTGTGCATGGATTTATGGATTGAGTCATTGAGTTTGCTAGGAATCAGTTGAAGCAGTGATCCGTCTTGGAAGAAGCAAACATAATTTCCAAGAAAACTAATTACCTTTCAATGTTCCACTTTCTTATAGGGGAAGGGAAGAATTTCTGATATAATTAAGAGAGGCCATTTCATTAGTGATTTAAAGCTGATCAGTCTAGCATTACAACGAAGGAACTGAAAGTTTTTGTTCTCTGACAAAAAAGAAAAAAAGAAGAAGAAGAAGAATCACATCTTTATGGCCAGCTATTAAAAAAGAGAATGCAGATGTAGCAAGGGTGGCATGTCGATCAGCCAATTATATCTTTCTTTACTTCTACCAAAGAACATTTTGATCAAACTGAATCTTTGGAGATACCAAAGGATGACCTTGAAGTCTGTTGAGCCTTTGGACTCATCAGACGAAGAAATATATCAGACCTAAAATCAGTTCTTGTTGGATCAACTGTCACTAGCTACTGGGTAGGAGCCTTTGGAAGTAGAGAAATGCCTGAAGCTTTCTGCACAAGAATTCCTCTACATTAGCATTTGTGCACTCTGCTCTTTTGTTCTTCAGGGACTGGTCTTTCTTTAATACAATATCAGTCTCATTTTCATTTAGCTTAGGACTGGTCTCTCCTTTTTTTTTTTTTGGCCAAGACGAGAATGCAGGACTAGAATAGCACATTTTGATTAAAAAAGCATTCCTTCAGAATTCTGTCAGATTTACCATTTTTTCCAAAATGAATTCTCCCTCAGTTTCAGCTGCTCTTTTGGATGATTGCATCACTTTGCAACGACTGTGCATATTCATATAGGTGCATCCAAACCATCCAAAACGTTTTAGGATATTCATTTCGTTGTAAATCGGCATCCTTGCACGCCGAGATGAGGAATATGTCTACAAGTTACCAGTTCTATAACCCACATGCTTTTAATCATTGCAATGGACAATACCCAGCTGAAAAGATGAAGAAAATTTCACTTTTTATTACATTATGAAAACAGGTACTTGAATGGGAAGTTTAGATATCCAGCCATTGCTGTAAAATTCTCCGGCGATATCTGATGACAAGATCGTTGCATAATGTAATCCAGAGAAAAATATCGGACAAAAGCAAATAGTGAACCATTCATCTAAATATACAACTTGAGTCCTTTGATGGCACATTTCAAAGTAAGCCGATCTCATGTACAATGATGTACATGTCAAGAAGTTGCTTCTTTTTTATTGTCCTTTTCCTCTGGTGAGAGCCTTTGTAAAATATTTATCTAACAAATGAGGTGAAACATGAAGGTCCAGCTGGCATTAGGACAAGTATACAAGCCACTCCAAGCAATGGTGTAGCCCAAATCTCTATGTATAAACAGTAGCTTAAACACAAGATCTAAGAAGTGCTGCTTTGTGCTAGTGATAATAAAAAAAGTGAGCTTACAGTATCAGAAGCAAAATAGCATACATCTCTTCTCCAAACCTACAATTAAAGCTGCGATTATAAGCTCATTCGGAAAATATAACATACCATATATCTCATTACCAACTCAAGGCAAGACATGTAAATGCCAATTACGCTTGTGATCAGATCTTTTAGCTTTCAACTTAATAAAATCCAAAGCTGAATGAAGTTCTGCAACCAAGAAATGATTAACAAATGAATTGGTGGCTTCAACAAATGGTGCCTCCAGCTATTCTAGGAACTGTACATCAAAATCCACCTACTCTCTATCCATATTAGCAGGGTGCAATCTAATAATGCAAGAATTATATTTAACCATGTGGCACTGTCTTCAAGTTAGACAAAATGGATAACTCAAGGGTACCACAAGGAAATCGAAATCTCTAAGACAATGGCCTTTACAAGAAACTGCTTGAGCAAGAGATGCAAGCTTCCCTGCAAGAGACTTGGAGAGACTTACAATCCAGACAGAATAATAGTAGTATGCTTACAGTAACATCTTCAGAAAGATAACAAAGTCAATATGCAGCATGAATTCTGCAAATATGATACATGCCTGTCCAGAACTAGCCTGCATCTGTAAATTCTATGCTATAGCAACTGATTCCAACTGAAGTTAACTAACAAGGTAATTTTCAGATGCGGATGTAATCTCCTCCCTGAAATCCATTTTGATGAATGGTTTTTCTCAAGAATGACTTCCTACCAATAGACCAACTCAGTGCAGCATGCCTTCTCCCAGAAGATACGCGTGCATAGAGGGAAGGAAAAATGAAGCAAACTAGAAGTAGAAACAGCAATGCACCACAGAGAATCATAACATTACGGAACCCATCTTTCAAATCAGGGTCTCTTTGCCCTGTCCATGGTACACCCCCAACATTCATCCCAAATACTGTGACATGAAAAGAATAGATGGATTAAACATTTATACAACTGAGTCCCTTGTAAATGAATCATGTGATATTGAACTTGGTACTTCAAATTGATAAAGTGAAGAGAAAAATTACCTCCAGTAACAATAGATAATGGAAGAAAGATCATAGACAGAAAAGAAAGATAGTAAAGCTTCCTGTTTATTTGCTCTGACTGCCAGCTATCAAGACCAGCCTGGATTGCTGTCACCCGGTTAACTATGAATCCCAAATTCTCTTTTAGCCTCCTAAGACGACCTATTAGTTCTTCAAGGGCAACTATGTCTTCACTTGCAAACCAACTTTTAGTTGCACACTTCTCTTTTACACGTGGGAATACTTGTTCACCATGAGCAACAACCTGGATTACAATATGATTACAAAAATGAGAAGATCAATAATCCATTTAGAGCTGGAAGGCAGATGATCATACATATGCGTGTGCACACGAGAACATACTTGTTTGCTCAGATTCATGTCAAGTTGGACAACTATAGGATTTTAAAGTTACCACCACCTTCCTAGCATTAGCCTTCCACCATAATAATAACAAAAAAAATGAATACCTGTAGGAGACGCTGCAAATTCAAATGCATTTTGGGAAATCTTCTATCATCCAACAATTGTTTCCTCAGTGCAGATCCTCCTAGAGACAAAGAATAGCTTCAGCAAGTATATTGACCAACAATGCTTACATACTAGTGTAAGACCGTAGAAGGAGAAAAAGGGAGAAAAAACTTTGTAGCAATGCTAAAAGAGAGTGAAATAGCTACAATTGTAAATATATTTTGGATATGTTTGGCTGGGGTAGTTGGGCTCTAGAATGGAAATGGGAATGGGAATGAGCGACTCCCATTTAGATGTTTAGTTAGAGGGAGTCCCATTCCCATTCCCGTTCTAAGAGGTAAGGGGAATGCCTCAATCCCCCAAAATCTAAGCCCGGCTCCCCCCCCTCCCCAGTACTTAAATCTTATTCTGCCAGATTTACTTTAAAAATTGATTTTTCAAAAATACCCCTCTGCTTAAGTGATTTTTTAAGAATGCCACAATTGGCCATTCGGATTCCTATTCCATTCACGAACCAAACACGTTGCGGAACATGGCCATTCCGATTCTTATTCCAATCCATTTTGATTCCAATTATGAACCAAACACACCCCTCATTTAGTTGCGATTCTCTGTGACTAAAAAATAGATAAATGTTTTACCAAAAAAAAAAAAAAGATAAACAGTGGATTCTTGTGATTTACTATTTCTTTACTTCCTGCACTAAAACAACAATGAACCAGAAGGATTCTCTTAGATTTACCAGATGTTTGACAAAAAGGAAACCAGTTTTGTTGAAATTGTTTGGTTCAAGTTGACTGGAGATACATGGAGCCTCTTGACTACAAAAGAGGCCAACTGACAAGGTCCTTCACATGGTTCTCATGCCTCTTCAGTTATCAGCCAACCAAATGCCTCTTGATTAGTGCCATTCAGAAGTCAAGTTGCCTAAATCTAACATAAGCAGTTTGTAGCACCGGAACGAAGATAATTATGAGAAACAGAATGTTGCATTACCAAAGAAGCTGTGCTACTAATTTCATTTCAGTGAACTGACAACACTGAACTGATAGGTAAACCTAAGCAGGTAGTTGAGTTAGATGCCAGATCTATCTAATTACCTGTCTAAACCCCTTTTATTCCTTTTTGTTAATAAGGTCTTGAACTTGGTTCTTTACTGCAACTCTGTTTTGTTCAGAAACTCAAGATTTAAACGGATTAGTACTCCTAAAATAAAAAACCTAACCACCAATCTAATTGCAGTCAATTTATTGATCTATTTTCACTACTGATGCTTATAAAAGGCTATGTTTTTACTGTATGTTCTTCAAATCCCGATTGTTTATACTTCTCCCAAGGTTTTCTTAGCTTTATCTTTCCTCCATACATTCTTCCACCCAAATTTGAGGCCTTCTTCCAACTATGGCTTTATTTGTTCTCCCATGCACATAACCATCCAAATTTAGAATATCATCGTATACCATATTATATGATGTGAACACTGCTGATGCCTCATCAACCACATAATAAACACTATAGGATGTATTTTACATCAGTAGCAAGCAAAAAAGTTACCTAGCGCAAAACTGTATTTTCATAGTAAACAAGGTCCCATATATCCCCGTATGATTTATACCACATGATGGCATGATATAAGCATGGTATATGTCACTTAAAATCTCAATAGGCAGCATGAACTTAATGAATCCATACGACCTTACCACTCTATAAATCAGGTATTTAATATTTCACAAGTAGATGATCTCTAAGTTTTATATTTCCTATGTTTAGCACATATCTGTCCCGGCTTTCTTGTTTTTACTGTACTCACCCCTCAAGTCTGACTCATTAGTGGAGACGCTTATAATATCAAGGAAGAGACATGAATGATCAGATAACACAGAATTATAAGCAAAATCAGATAAACTACCACAAACAAAGCCTTTATGGGAAAGAATGACAGAAAAAGTCTAAACAAGCCGACCCCAAATATTAAGACCAAGGCTTGATAGTTATAGTTATCTTTGTTTCGTTCAGCTACTCTAGTTGAATATAGAAATGCCATCACATATCTCCTAATGTTTCTGATTTCTGACAAACAGCCATAACTTAGCAGAAATGCCAAACTAATGATATCCTTCAGCACACAAATTTACTGCAGATTGATATCCATATGTGTTGCTATAGAAAATGCATGTAACACTTTCTGAATTCAGAAACATTCCCTAAAGCTTCCTTATATGATTCATCTTAGCATGCCCAAATGCTCAAGAAATTAACCAACACATCACCCATAAACAGCATTTATAATGTCCGTGCTTTAAGATTCCTCTATATATGTCAAAATGTTATGATGTAAGAGTCACATGCCTATCTGCGTAGGCCCATAGCATCTAGGAACTCATTGATAGTATCATAACAGATTCCCTTTCCTGCCATTACCCCCCCCAATATACTTGTTTTCCACAAAATAACAGTAGTTAAGTGCCACTGATTTCCTGTCCTAAATGTTGTGAACATAACCTTCCCTCGACATCTGCCATGCTACCTCCACTGGTGATCTGTAATGCAATTTTCTTACAAAATCATAGAATGACCATATCCACTATCTCTTAGCAGACATTTCCATAATTTGCCTATGAGTAAGCCTCCTAGTTGAGCATCCTACTCATACCATAACAATCCAGCCTCATCTGAACTATTTGAGGTCAGCTTTACTGAATCTTGTTTATCAAGTATTCTTATTTGGAGCCACTTCTTATGTTATTTCAAGCTTTTCCATATATATCTTTTCTCACAACTTCCATCCATGTTACCTTACGTCTTCCCCTCTTTTTCCTACAATCTTCAGCACAAAGTAAGCCTTCCTAGTTCAATATCCTATCACAAAGGCTGTTTCTCTTTTCTTTTTTCTTTTTCCCTTTTTTTTTGAGGGAAAGAGGGTCTAAGCTGCCATCCATAATTTGTTGAAATTTAAAACAGATATAATTACAAGGGAAGAGATCAAGGGCACTAAACAGAATACTTTGCTTGCTGCCCTTGTAGAGAATATACAACAATAAAATTAAAAAATAGAAGAAGAGGAGATCTGATTGACTGAGTACATGTCCAACAACCATCAGCAAGCACCTCTTTGATGTTCTTCACTCTACTCCATATTCTTCCAAAATCAGCCAATTATTTATGATCACACAAGGAGACCATTCATTAAACAGTGAAAGACCTTCAGAAGCAATTGATCATATAGAGGTATGTTTGTCGAGGAAAATTCTTGCATTTCGTTCTCTCCAGCAGACCCAAGTCATTGCTGCAAGGAGCATTAGGATTGCAAGTTGAGAATTCTATCACAAATTTAAAGATGATTGTCATCTTTCATTGCCTCTAAACAATCATTCGCTCCCACAACAAGTTTATATGACTCATAAACTTCACAAAATGCCAGTTTGTGCTACTTAATATATCCTGTTTTATCCACATTTAGTTTTCAATCATCTAATATTTTCATTCACTTGAAGCCTTGTGTAAAAACTATTTTACCACATCAACACACTTAATCTATAGTTTTTCCTTACTTTCAGAAGCATTCCATCCATCGAACAGGTCTGCATACTTTGAGTAGCTACTTTTCTTCTACTAACTAAAATGATCATCTATAAATATGTGGACCTTATCGTTATGAAAGTCATCTAACCATATCGAAAGATGACTCTTCTGCATTCATATGAATTCACCATCTCCCAGTACCTCACTTCCGATTCACCTCCAACACAATGTGAGTCTATAGGTTGCCTCCAGAATCATGTGCATTCTGAAGCAGTAATCTTTCCTTTTCCAAAACCAAATTTGCTTTTTTATTTTTTTATTTTTTACTTCTATAACATTCCATACAGGTTCAAAGCTGTGACTAAAATTTAAATCTATATACCTGATAGATATATTAATGAAATAAGAGCAGTTAAGACATGGGCAAAGCTTGATTCATTGTAAAAATTACCCTTGTCCAATTCCAGCTCCATCGAATCCAACTCCATCTCAAGCTTTGTCACTATATCCTGCACCTGATCAATATGGGTGTCAACAATATGCACAAGGAGATTTGAAACAGTCTTTGGCACGGGATTATCGGCCTCCTCCGAATGATTCATTGTCAGCAAAAACTCAAGAACATGCTCGCGAATCACAATGCCACTTGAACCACCAATCTCCTCATCCCTCACCAAACGCGGGCTTGGGCTCTCCACGCTCGGTATCTCTGACAGCAGCGACTGCTCAGTCTGCGAAAAACCCAGCCTCGGCACTCGTCCCAAGCTCACGGTGATCACCGAGTTCTCGGTGACCCTGGCCGCGAGCCGGAGAGTGAAATTGCTCGCCGCCGGGCCTGGGGAGTTCACCCGGAACACGAGGGCTCCATCCACATGGCCGCAGAAGGGGCCATTGCTGACGAGTGTGAGAATGTCTTGGAGTTTCAATGGCGGGCAGAGGACGTCGATGAGGTACTGAGCGGAGATGGCGAGCTTCTGGTTTCCCTTGGGGAGCTCGACGTGATACCAGCAAAATTCTCGGCCGTTGCCCTCTAGGAGGTCCCATTCCTTGGTGAAGAATTTGCCGTGGCCGTCGAAAAGGTAGGCCCTTTGCCGGACCGCGCCGGGGAAATGGCGCCTGTAGTGGTGGGGCACCCTGGTGAGGCTCTCCCTTTCCGGCTCCTCGCCCTCCGCCGCCGGGTCCTCGGTGAAAAGCTCCATGAGGAAGGTTCCAACTTTGAGAAAGATCGGATATTGGGAGTTGGAAAGGTTGGATTTTGGATCAAAATTCGGGGGAAAGGTGCGAACTTTGCATCGATGGGGGGCTCCGGAATCGACAAGTTCGAGACAATCGACGGCGGAACACCCTTGGAGATCCAAAGAGCGTTGCAGGGCCAGGAGGAGAAGCCCTCCGATTGGTAATATCTTAAATTAGAACCACCATAGAATCCAAATGGAAGCGAGGCAGAAAGAGAGTACTGCAGGCGGCGGACGGACGAGATTGTATTGGAAGAGAAGGGAAGAGATAACGATGAGACGAAATTGTGAAGAATCAAAAAAACCGGAGAAAACATCAGATAAAGTGGTTAGCGAAGGCAAGCGGCAATCGGCACCTTCCTCGGAGCTTCTCAATTTGAAAACGTGGGTCCCGTAATATAAATTTTCGGATGGATACCAACAATTATGCCCGAAGAGTAATTTTTGTGCAGCGCGCGTGCCTGTGCTGCAATAACAGCGCATTATTCAATAATATTAAAATACATAATATATTTAAATAAAATAAATATTTAATTTTTTTAATTTTTTAATTTCAAATAATAAAAATATTTTTTTAAAAAAATAATAATATTATTTTTTGATACATTGTATAATTTTTTATGATTATATATACCGTCCTAAATCATATATATGCCTTTCTATATGTTTATGATATTCTGTGTAATATATATAATTTTTTAATATCTATTTAATTTTTTGTGAGTATATATGATATTTCGAATAATATATATGATTTTTTGTGAATACATATGATATCATGAACAACATATATGACTTTCTAATATCTTATATGACTATCTGTGAGTATATATGACATCCTGAATAATATATATGGCTTCTTGTGAATATATATGACATCCAAAACAACAAATATAGCTTCCGAATGTCCTATATGATTTTTTGTGAGTATATATGATATTCAAAACAATATATATGACTTCCTGTGAATATATATGACATCCTGAATAATATATATGATTTTGTAATATCATATAAGGCGTTAGGAAGTCATAGAAGATGTTAAGAAGTCATAAATATTATTCAAGATGTCATATATATTCACAGAAAATCATGTATATTATTTCGGATGTTATATATATTCATAGAAAGTCATATAAGATCTTAAGAAGCAATATATATTGTTCATAACGTTATATATTTTCACAAAAAAGTCATATATATTATTTAAGATATTATATATATTCATAGAAAATCATATAAGACATCAGAAAGCTATATATATTATTCAGGATATCATAAATATATAGAAAGTCATATATATAGTTCAGGACGTCATATATATTCACGAGAAGTCATACAAGATATTAGAAAGTAATAATACTATTCCTTCTTTGTTATACAGAGGAAAGAGTATTTTTGTCACTAAAAATTTAAGAAAGAAAAAGCTGAACGGCATTAAATACATGTCTCATCGTTAAGTACATTACGTGCTTTAAGGTAATTAGATGGTGCGCTCCACGTCAAATTTATTACACTGCACACGATGCATAAAGACTTTCTCTTATGCCTTAAAATTAGACTCATTAGATGGGCTTAATAAAATTCTAATGGGATCAGCCCAGACTTTTGGGCCTACTTTTCAGGTCCGAGCTTGTTAATTTTTTTTAGACTTCGGATTTCGAGCTAGATCCTAAGCTCCCTCTTCCACTACATCATTCACACTGTTTAGGCCCTCAGCACCACCTACTGGTTCTCTTGAGAAAATATCATCCATCTCTGCACTACTGTGGCGGGGGAGGGCACCATCAAGAACTTGATTGGCCTCTTCCTCTTTTGGCACCATCAACATTTAGAAGAAGGCTGCCTTCTACCTTTGGTGTCTCGCCTCCACTAAGGACGAGGAGATCCAAAATTTCATCTGTTAGAAAATATAGGTGATTTCATGCATGTATTTCAAAATTTTTTGAAATAAAATACAGTAAAAGATAATTAGATTAATCATATTAACCTAATATGCATATGATCTAATCATCAAATCAACCTACTCTAAGATTTATGATATGATATGTGATATATAAAATATGAAAAATTCAGAAGATAAAATCTACATGCATACATGTGAGCAGTAGATTAAATCTACATCTATCTGAGTTTAGAACTCGATATCTGAGCACAGATCGATGATCGCCACTGCTGAGAGATGTGGTAAAGAGGATCCTCACTAGTTGCTCACAGTTGTACATGGGTCCGGCCTCTACAGAAGGTCAACTCGAAGGTTCGATTTGATTGGTCTCTTCGGGAGTGCTAGGTCATGCGAAGAACATCTTGTTAGCTGATCTGGATTATTTCTTCAAATCTCTCGAATCTTTTCAGAAGTTAAAGAAGAACATCTAGAGGAGATAAGGATGAGAAAGAAGTATGGAGAAGAAATAATTTTTCTTCTTATTTTTTTCTCTTCCCAAATCCTAAGATCAAACCCTAAAAATCTAGATTTTGTGCTCATCCAAAGAGGAGGACTCTCCTCTATTTTTTCATACCAAGAAATCATGCCCAAAGCCTTCACCGTGAAGACCACTTCCTCGTGTCTCTCACATGCACAAAAGAAAAATAAAACCCCCTTTTATTTGGCGTCAAGTTGTTAGGATTAAAGAGTCCAACAATGTTTGGTCTCTTACTTCTTTTGTCACCCCCTTTCACAATTCCATGCCAAATAAAATATGCGACACCCCCTTTTAGATTTTCCATGGTGAAAACTGATTTCCCACGGTCACAATAACCCCTTTTGTCGCACAAAATAAACCATATATGGAAGGAGTTAGGATGAGATCAAAATCTCATCAAGATAAGAAAGATTGTTTCAAATCAAATTCAAAAACATTCCTAAACTAACCAATCCATAAGAGGCAATTAGGGGGCGTGTGAGAAAGAGTTGAGGTGCTCTTTTTCTTCATGCTAAAACCAAATTAGCATGGAGAAGGAGGGGCTTCATATTGGTGGCGCACAAAGGAGATGTGAGAGAGAGTCCCAGTCCAATGGGACTCTCTTTAATTGCTTCAATTTGATCCCAATCAAATCAAATTTGATTGTACCCAATAAGAAGAGGTAATCTAATCAAATTAGAAATCCAAACTTCTTATTAAGATCATAATCTAATTAAAAATTAATTGAACTCAAGTTCTGATCAAATCAGGAATAATTCTTCCTTAGCGATTAGGTTATCTCATAACCTAATCGGATCAAACCTAATTGAATCTAATTCAATTAGATTTTATCTAATCCTCTTTGCTCAATCAGATTGACCTATCAGTAATCTAATTGCTAATTAATTCTCTATTAATTCACTAACACTCAGTGAATAAATTCATTATAACTTTTGCATAAGGTTAACCATCAATCGAATTGATTATTAAATCTTTGAATGATTCTCAATCATTGATCAGCCACATGATCAGTCAGAGACTTCTTTTGAGTATGACCCCATAGGTTTGAATCTAAGCTGGTAGCATAGAAATAAATTTTTGAATCAATCGATGTAACCATCTAGTAATGGAACCCGACGTCTGGATAGGTCGAATGATGGTGAAGCAATATTCAAGAATTTATTAGCGTATGGTTACTGTACAATTCATCTCTTTGACCCTAATGCTTAAGGAGATCCAGGATTTGACTATCAACCTTGTAATAGTCATCCACATTGCATTTCAATTTTTCAAATCCATCATATGGATTATTCGGATCCAAATTTTGCTAAATTAAAATACATTGATATATTAACTCCTACTTATTTGAAGGGATCAATCCCATCTTGACTCATGCACCAACTTGATAAGTATTTGACTGCACCCAAAAATCTTTCATTACTGAATTAAAAATTTAGATAGTCTGATACCAAAATGAAATAAGTTGCTTGCAAATTATCGTAGTGATCTTAGATCGAAGGGACACTTATACCCATACCCTTTGCGAGCTATTCTTGATAGCAGAGTGCTCCGCAGTTGGTCACGTTCAGTGACGATGTACTTCTACATCTCACTTGTATGCCATACCAGTATCTCCATACTATTTGGTTATGAGGACAACCAATGCATATGGCACACAACAACCTATACTTGATATCGCTATCGTCTTAGTAATAGCTTATCGTTTGGTTGTAAATCAGTTTAAAGACTACATGATAAATCCTCTTTTATCGATCAAAATAGTTCTAAGGATTTCATCACAACACAGGAGTTTGTTAGAAAATATAACCTTGTGATAAAGAAGGTCAAATAACTTTTATTATCGATTAATTCATATATATTTATAATTAATGCAATCGTCAAATAATTGACTTTAGGATATAATTTTCAACAACTCCCACTTGGACTAAAGTCAATCAGTATAGTATCATATACCCATCTTTGATTTATCATCTCATAACTCCTAAATACTGAGACTTTAATAAATGGGTTGGTCAGATTTTTTTTTTTGTCGATCTTCTAAAGTTTGACGTCACCTGGACAGATTTTTTGAATAAGGTGGTAGCGATGCAAAATGCTTAGTAAGCTAATAGGACTTCGGCTCCTTGGCATGAGCTATGGCTCTGATACTATACAATACAGTAGGACCATCATAGGAGGGTGCCACTCTTAGCTTGTCAGTAAAACTGTATAATCACATAGCTTCCTTGCAAGCATCGGATGCTGCAATATATTCTGCCTTGTAATTAAATTGACTATATTATTCTACTTAAAACTTTTCCAGCATATTACTCTATTATTTAGGGTAAAGATGTGTTCCGACATGTTTTTGCTATTATTATGTCTAACTAAAAATTAGAGTCATACTCTACAAGTTTTAAATTAGATTCTCCATAATCGAGTTACCAGTCTTTAGTATTTTTCAAATACTTAAGGATGACTTACCAGTGATTCTCATCCAGATCTTGCAGGTATCCACTCACTATCTCTAGTGAGTATACCATATTCGGTCTCATACTTGATATTCATGATAGAATAAATTCTACTCCTAAACACTTTATGTATATAGACTGGGATAACCTAAACAGCCTCTTAGATCTATCTCTATAGATCTTCATCCCTAGGATTAGGAATACTTTTCCTAAATCTTTTATGGAGAACAATGATGACAGTGAAACCTTTATTCCCTGTAATATAAGGAATGCCATTCTCGATTAAGAAAATTTTATTCACATATAAAAAGAAAAATACACTCATAGAACTATTAATCCATTTATATTTGCAGGATTCTTTTTCATTTTCAATAAAGCCATGCATTTTGATCATTTATCAAAATGTATGTTCCAACTTCAAAATATTTTAGTATTGCCACAGGAAAAAATATCTCATTATGGTCAATACTATAACGTTGACAATATCCTTAGACAACCAGATGAGTTTTGTAAGTCTCCACGTTCTTGTTTGTGCTCTCTGATCTTATTGGAGATCCACTTATATCTTATGAATTTTATCTCTTTGAGTGGATCAATGAGTGTCCATACACTGTTGATCTTTATGGACTCCATTTCGGACTTTATGGCTCCAAGTCATTAATCGGAGTCAGACTTCTGCATGGCATCCATATAGATGATCAGATCCTTGTTATTCTCATCGAGTTCAATAGGATCACGTCCTAGAGTTAGAAACTAAAGTATTTATTCGACGGATACGGTACTCTATCAGATCTCCTTAATAGTGCCTCTATAATAGATTTCGAATTTGATCTAATCAAATCCAATTCTATGGGTTCACTAGATTATATCGATTTTTCTATCCGTTAAACTTTGTAAGTTCCATATTAAAGATATCAGTTTTTTCACTAAGGTACTCCTTTTCTAAAAAGAATGTCGAACAACTTTTATTTTTCAGCAAGATAGAAGTAATATCTCCTAGATTCTTTGAAGTTATCCTACAAAATAATACATACAGGATCAGGATCTAAGCTAATCGATCTGTAAATGCTTGACATAAAACAAACACTCTCAAACCCTAAAGTAAGAGAGTATCGGTTTACACCTAGTCTATATCTCATATGAAGTCTTTATGACTGACTAATTCGGAATCCAGTTAAGAACATGACAAGTAGTCTTAAGAGCATAACCTTAAAAGAAGACTGATAGACTTGTAAATCCATTATGTATCGAACTATGTCTAACAAAGTTGATTCTAATAAAAGAGAATTCTATTCTCTTCTAGATATATTAAGAATTCACTGAAAAGATATTCTTCTCTTTGATCTGACCAAAGAGTTTCAATGTTCTTCTCAGTTTATTTCTTTACCTTATTAAGAAATTATTTGAACATTTCAAATAATCCAAATTTATGACAAACATATTCGTAGATCCAATACATCAGTATGTATCAGACTCAAAACATCATTAGCTCGTTCATCTTTTTGAGCAAAAAGTAATTTGATCATCTTACTAAGAAGATAGAATTGACAAGTTGACAATGATTCACAATCATTGACTTCGATAATTATCTCCTATCGATCCTATTCTTATTTATATGATCGAGCCTAAATTATCAAAGGTAGGCTTCTATGACATTATCTACTCTAAAGAGTTTGTTTGTTGTGTATAGTACACTAACAGATTGTGATTATTCGTAAATATCATTTCTTTAGTTATCCATCCATGATTTTGACATCATCTATAATGATATCACAAAAATTATTCTATGTAGATAATATAAATCCATTCTTGACCAGAAGGCCTACGAAAATTACATTCATCGAAATAGATAATGGTGACAATCATCAAAAATAATATTATTATAATCGAAAACTTACTTAAGAATTCCTAAAGTCAGAACTGAAACACGACTTTTAGCTCCAACGTTCAGAAATCTTTTGCTGTTTTCAATCTTTCTACTAATTTAAAATCGTTGTAACAATTTGCATAGATTTTCGATATCCAATACCCAGATAGTAGAATCACAGATAGAGAAATCATAAGATGTTATCATATAAGTATCTTGTCCAGTAATCCTTTACCGATTTCTCTTCCTTAGCCTGTTCGGGTCAAAAGACTCTATCAGACTAGGTTAACCTTAGACTCTTTTATCAGTTCGAACTTCTCAGCCAAAGCACGACTCTTTTGTACCTTTTTTCTTCTTTCTCAAAGGATTGTTGCCCCACTGAAGATACATCTTCAGATGTGCAAAAGAACTCCTTCAATATTTGAAGAATTTTCTTCCACTGAGCTTCATTGAATTTACAACTAAATTCGTGTTCTTCGTTGCTCTCAAAAAATACCACATGGTGATACGATTATTTGACCACTTCTGATAAGTGCTTTTGATTACATCATATGTATTGGTCGTAGAAACATCAGGTGCTGAATCTATAATCATATATAGGATCCATTCGTACTCTAGAACTATTTGTAACTTCTGATACCAACTATCGAAGTTGGGTCCTATAAGTAAGTTACTATCAAATAGTAAATGGGGCAACGGACATTTAGCCATAACTAAAAGAAAAACACAAGTCCTCTATGTTTAAGAATTGATTAAGTCTAAAGACTTGGACTTTAGTCAATAGGTTCTCTCACTATTTTAGTCGAATTGGTAGCCTCTACCTCCAATCTGAGAAATTACTCTAATTTCTTAGTGGGCACTAGAATCCACATAGTTGCACATGAGCTCGACTTTGGCCGGCTCATCCATGTATATTTATGGATAGGTTCTTAACCAATTATTTTAGTAAATAATTTCTAGTAATTTATTTTGCCTCAGATAAATTTTTAGTTGATTTTGATTTTTTTTGTAAATCTTGATTAGGTCCAACCATTAACATGATCATACTTAAAAATCTAACTACCAAATGATCAGATTCGATTTTGGCCGGCTAACCTGACTACTTGCTAGAGAGACTCGATTGAGTCATCATATGATGAATGATAATTTCAATAGCAGATGAGCACCAGACCTTTGGGCTTTCAATGATCATCGTACTAATGGATCCATTATCACCCAGCTTACTAGGAGGTTATGATTTAGTTATCACTATAACTATCTCATTTTAAGAACTTAATAATTTAGAATATTTAAGAATTAATTTAGAGAAGAGATTTGACTAGCTATTCTTAATTCTCCCACTGACTTCACCAAGTCAGATCAAAGAAGATTAATCTTAATCTGATCCACCCAACTAGTTATAAATCCTCCTATTGACTTTACCAAGTTATGAAGAGGACTCAAGATGAGCTGGTCAATTTAGGAGCATCTAAATCAGTCATATTGATTTACCTATGCAGCATGGGTTAGCACGAATCAATGAGCAACCTAATCAAAAATTGATTAACCATATCGGCCAGGTAAGTGAGATCGATGGGAGGGTATGCTAAGCTTATCTTAGACACCATCAAAATAGTCAGGTAAGTTACTTTCAATTAAAAATCATCAGTCGAAATATCAAATTTATCTTAGATACCAATTGATTCATCAGTTTTAATTAGGTATGCCTAAAGACTCGGACTCGACCACTGAGCCACGATCAAGATCTATTTGGTCTAATCGAAGACATGGACTTGACCATCTACAGCTATTGTATTAGTTCTAGAGAAAGTCTGATTTAATCTAATTCAATATTTAGTTAAATATAATCAATTTCTCTACTTGGTCCATTAACTCTTTGATTCTAATCTTAGTTTTAACCCAATTAAGATGACCTGATCAAGCTAACCCATAAATCCATCAACCCATATTTTATGCAAATGATATTAGATCTTTAATTCATAATTCTAGATCTAATTAGTTCAACTAAATTCTGAATTAAGTGTAGGTTCAATATGGGTTTAGATTTAGGTTTTGAACAATTTCAACTTTTTATTTTGTAAATAATTTATAATAAATTTTATGTAAAGACTTTCTATTCTGAAACTGGGTCGTCTCAATCAATACTGAGCCGGCAATACAAAGAAACTGGATCAACTCAGTTCATAACTGGGTGGGCTTAGTAATTATGTGAGCACATTTCAAAAAATTTTAGATCTAAAAAATCTTGCATAATTCTGAAATAAAATCAATCATAAACACACCCTTTTAGATTATATCTAAATTTTTTATGATTTTAAATTTTATTTTTTTATGATTAAAATAATTTTAATCATATAGATCAGATATTTTATATTTCATACAACTTTGTATCACATATAATAAATCTAGGATTTCAAGATCTAGAGTTTTACAGAAAAGTAAGTTCTTCCTTTCGTGTTCTTCTTCATGGGATTTAATCATATGGCACCCCTATATGCCATAAGAGCATCCCATTGAATAGAAGAGAGGGCCTTTAAATCTTTTTTGCTCTTATGATCGGATGGCCTAGTGATCAACCTAATCTAAGTATTTGCTAATTGGATCATCTAATCTAATCACATATCATATATGCATGAATTTAGATCTACTCTAAATTATATCAGATCCGATCACAATCTTAAATCATATCTAAATCAGATTATAAATATCACATACAATATGTAACATTAGATTTTATCAATGATCAGCATAAACTAAAACAACCTGTTCACTCTAAGGGGTAGACCCTACAGCAGGACAACCTTATTTCAGTTTGTACGATAAACCATTAATTAAATTAAGATCTAAGATATCACATATCAGATCTAAATAAAATTAAATTTTAGATTTAATATGCACAAATAATATGTCCTAATGAACCTAGGCTCTGATACCACTGTTGAAAAATGTAGGTGATTTCATGCATGTATTTCAAAAATTTTTGAAATAAAATATAACAGAAGATAACTAGATTAATTATATTAACCTAATATGCATATGATCTAATCATCAAATCAACCTACTCTAGGATCCGTGACATGATATGTGACATATAAAATCTGAAAAATTCAGAAGATAAAATCTGCATGCATACATATGAGCAGTAGATCAAATCTATATCTATCTAAGTTCAGAACTCAATACCTAAGCGCAGATCGACGATCGTCGCTACTAAGAGATGTGGTAAAGAGGATTCTCACTGGTTGTTTGTAATAACACATGTGTCCAACCTCTACGAAAAGTTCACTCGAAACTCCGATCTGATTGGTCTCCTCGAAAGTGCTAGCTCGCACAAAGACCATCTTATTGACTGATCTGGATCCTTTTTTCAAATCTCTTGAATCTTTTCAGATGTTGAAGAAGGACATCTGGAGGAGATGAGGATAAGGAAGAAGTATGGAGAAGAAATAATTTTTTTTTCTTATTTTTCTCTTTTCCCAAACCCTAGGATCAAACCTTAGAAATCTAGGTTTTACGCTCACCCAAAGAGGAGGACTCTCCTTTATTTTTTCATGCCAAGAAACCAGTTCTAAAGCCTTCACCATAAAGACCACTTCCTCATATCTCTTACATGCACAAAAGAAAAATAAAACCCCCTTTTATTTGGCATCAAGTTGTTAGGGTTAAAGAGTCCAACAATGTTTGGACTCTTACTTTTTTTGTCGCACCGTCTCACAATTCCACACCAAATAAAATATGCGATGCCCCCTTTCAGATTTTCCATGATGAAAACTGATTTCCCATGGTCACAATAACCCCTTTTGTTGCATAAAATAAACCATATATGGAAGGAATTAGGATGAGATCAAAATCTCATCAAGATAAGAAAGATTGTTTCAAATAAAATTTAAAAACATTCCTAAACTAACCAATCCATAAGAGGCAATTAGGAGGCACATGAGAAAGAGTTGAGGCACTCTTTTTCTTCATGCTAAAACCAAATTTGCATGGAAAAGGAGGGGCTTCACATTGGTGGCGCACAAGGGAGATGTGAGAGAGAGTCCCAGTCCAATGGGACTCTCCTTAATTGGTTCAATTTGATCCTAATCAAATCAAATTTGATTGTACCCAATAAGAAGAGATAACCCAATCAAATTAGGAATCTAAACTTTTTATTAAGATCTTAATCCAATTAGAAATTAACTGAACTCAAGTCCTGATCAAATCAAAAATAATTTTTCCTTACGATTAGGTTATCTTATAACCTAATCGGATCAAACCTAATTAAATCTAATTCAATTAGATTTAATCTAATCATCTTTACTCAATTAGATTAAGCTAATCAGTAATTTAATTACTAATTAATCCTCTATTAATTCACTAACACTCAGTGAATAAATTCATTGCAACTTTTACATAAGATTAACCATCAATCGAATTGACGATTAAACCCTTGAATGATTCTCAATCATTGATCAGCCACATGATCAGTCAAAAATTTCTTTTGAGTGTGATCCTATAGGTTCAAATTTAAGCAGATAGTACAAGAATAAATTTTTAAACCAATCAATGTAACCATCTAGCAATGAGATCCGACGTCCAGATAGGTCGAATGATGGCGAAGCAACATTCAAGAATCTATTAGCGTATGGTTATCATATAATTCATTCTTTTAACTCTAATACCCAAAGAGACCCAAAGTTTGACTGTCAACCCTGTAATAGTCATCTACATTATATTTCAATCTTTCAAATCCATCATACGGATTATCTAGGCTCAGGTTTTACTAAATTGAAGTACATTGATACATTAACTCTTACTTATTTGGATGGATCAATCTCATCTTGACTCACGTATCGACTTGATAAGTACTTGACTGCATCTAAAAATCTTTCATTACTGAATTAGAAATTCAGATAGTCTGGTATTAAAGTGCAGTGAGTTGCTTGTAAGTCACCGTGGTGATCTCAGGTCGGAGGGACACTTATACCCATACCCTTCACGAGCTACTCTTGACAGTAGAGTGCTCCACAGTTTGTCACGTTCAGTGACGATGTACTCCTATATCTCATCTGCATGCTATATCAGTGTCTCTATATCATTTGATTGTGAGGACAACCAATGCATATGGCACATAATAATCTACGCTTGATATCGCTATCGTCCTAGTAATAACTTATCGTTTGGTCGCAAAGCAATTTAAGGACTATGCATTAAATTCTCTTTTATTAATCAAAGTAGTACGAAAGACTTCATCACAATATAGGAGTTCGTTAGAAGATGCAACCTTGTGATGAAAAAGGCCATATAACTTTTATTATTGATCAATTCATATACATTTATAATTAGTGCAATCATCAAACAATTGACTTTAAGACACAACTAGGCCCTCAGCACCACCTTCTGGTTCTCTTGAGAAAATATCATCCATCTCTACACTATTGTGGCAGGGGAGGGCGCCATTAAGATCTTGATTGGCCTCTTCCTCTTTTGGCACCATCGACATTTAGAAGAAGGCTGCCTTCTACCTTTAGTGCCTCGCCTCCACCAAGGGCGAGGAGATCCAAAATTCCATCATCAAGGAAGAGGGCCTACAGCAACTTCTCTAGTTACTCTACGAGGCATCAAATTTAGAAGTGGAGAAGTATGTCCTAAGAGTGATCCACACCCTCTCCACCTCCTCCACTGCAACCAGAGCCCTATCCTCCTTATAGAGATTCTTCTCCCACCTCATCGATTTAATTTGTTGCGGTTGCACTGTCACCCAGCAAACAATGGTGGCAGTGTTCTGCAACCTCTCCCCCAGTAGCAACATCAAACACTCCATGTCTAGATGCTGTTTGAATAGTAATATATATAAAGGCAGATTTGACCTAGAGGCATGAAGAAATCTTTTTTTTTTAAGGGTGTTATTTTCTAATATAAGAAAGAACAAAAACACCTTTGGGACACAACTAAGTCTCTAAACTCTCTTAAGAATTTGAAGAAAAGATTAAGACAGGAGAAGAGATATCTTATTATTGGGATTTGGTGCTTCGAATTCAATCCATAATAGGAGAAAAGCCCAAAATAGAGAAATCCAGATGTCAGGAGCCCGAAAAGGCGGCTTGTAGGCATGGCCCACAAGTGCGTAGGCCGGCTTGCAGACTCGCAGATGCATGGCCCAGGCATGGGACGCACAGCCTAGGTGTGTGATGCACGGCCTAGGACCGCTAGCCCAACACGGGTGCACAGGTGGGCATGGCCTAGTGCGGGCATGTGTGCACACCCAGTTTCAAACTTTCCACATGGTCCGTGGTGGACCGCGGGAAGTTGGTGCGGTCCACATGACCGTCGTGGATCGGCTCTGTGTAAATACAAAAAATCACAGTCCATGGCCTATTTTGCATGATCCAACGACGGGCAAGCATGCGCAGGCGTGATCCAATGGTTCTGATTGGTAAGCGGGTGTGAGCGAGCACTGTATAGCATGATTGGATGGCCAGAAGCACCCACGAGGAAGATCAGACGATCAAGAAAGCTGTTGAGTCCTAATGAAAGCGTGTTTTCGATCCAGACTGGGATTTGGGCATATAGAAATGGATGCACGGATATGAGAATTAGTGTAGCGGCTGAGAGCACGCAAAAGACAGAAAAGAGGCTAAGGCAGCGGCTTGGAGCAGTAGGAAGCATTCAGGGGCATTAGAGGATCCTAGTATGGCAGGCCTGGATCTTCTTGAAATTTTTGTGAGAGCTTTTGTATGGGATAAGAGGTGAGATCTTCTTATTGAAAGAGAAAGGTTTATAAAAATTGAGTGTGTGATCTTCTCTTATAATTATTTTTTTTCTTAGTGAAGCTTTACATACCCCATGGAGGTAAGTCTGGTACTAATCCACATATTTGATTGTGTCTTTTTTTATTTCTTCTTTCTTTCTACTACAACAAGTGTTACTAGATCTTCAATAATTGATATCATAGCTAGGTGATACTAGTGTCACAGTTGTCTAGATTGTGGTAGTGTTGATCAAGATTGAAGAAGATGAAGAAGTCAGGCTCTATCTAGGTGGAGATCAATCGATATGATGGGAAGATCAATTTCTCTTTGTGGCAAGTGAGGGTGAAAGATGTGCTCATCCAATAAAGGTTGATCGATGCTCTCTTGTGCGAGGAGAAGCTGACTATTACGGAGAAGAAGGATTGGAGGCGGCTACAGATGTAGACGGTGAGCACGATCCACTTATACTTAGTGGATGATGTGGTGATCCATGTACTTAGCGAGAGTTTTCTGACAGTGATGTGAATGAAGTTCGAGTAGATGTACATGATGAAGTCACTCACTAACATTCTCTTCCTTTGTAAGCAGTTCCGCCAACTACGGATGAGCGAGGGACAAAGTGTGTAGGAGCATCTTAGTAGCTTTTAGAAGATGCTTATCGATCTCCTCAGCATTGGTGAGAAGATTGAGGAGAAGATTGAGGAGGAGATGTTGGTCTTGCTTGCATCATTTCTCCCTTCTTTTGAGTCCTTGATGACTGTTCTTCAAGTAGGAAAGAGCACCATCAATATAGATGAGGTTACTGTGGCACTATTCAAGAATGAGGTTCTCAGGAGGGAGAATCGAGCCTCAAGTTTAGGTGGTGACTTAGCTTTGATGATGACTGGAGGTGGTGGTGGTGAAAGATGAAGCAGCAAAGGATTGCAACGTGGGTGGTTCAAGTCTAGGTCGAGGGACTCGAGTAAAATCAAATGCTACTAATGTGATTAGTTGGGGTATCAAGTCAGAGATTATCCGTAGCTCAGAGATCGGATAAAGACTACTACGATGATGGTGGTCTGAGATAGCGATACAGAAGATAGTGATGATGTTCTTCTGATGATTGATGTGGTATCTACTTCTTTCCTTCAGTAGATTTTAGATTCTATATGTTCGCATCATATTTGTTACAGAAAAGAGCTGTTTGACTCTCTAGAGAGCAGTGAGGGCACTGTTCATCTGCTCGATGGATCGAGTTGTGCGATCAAAGGTATAGGAACTGTCAGCTTACAGAGTCATGATGGAATAGTGAAGAAGTTGAGTGAGGTCCGATATATATCCAACTTTAGGAGAAATCTAATTTCACTGAGCAGATTGGATTCAAGTGGCTATAGGTGGAGAGTTGAGCATAGAATCCTGAAGATCATGCATAGTAGTAGGATTTTGATGAAGGAAAGAAAATATGGAGGATATTACCTCTTGATAGGAAGCATAGCACGAGATGAAGCTTCAGGAGCCAGTGGGAGTCCAGTGCGAGATGGAGCTCCAGGAGTAAGTAGATCGAACACGAAATAGAAGACTCAGGAGGATGATAGATGATGTCGCAAGGTGAAGTTTCTATTACTGTAGGAGGCTACCCCGAGTAGATCTCAGATCAGGTGGGTCACAATACATGATGGAGATGGGATCGAGTAGTCTAGTTCGACTCTCATGTTTGTCCATCCATGAGCAGTCAGATATTTATCTTAAAGAATGAGGACGAGATCATCTAGAAGTTCTCATGGTTAGGTGAAGATCGAATATCGAGTCGAGATGGAGATTATTAGGATTTGGCACCTTGAATTTGATCCACAGTAGGAGAAGAGCCCAAATGGAGAAATCTAGACATGAGGAGCCCGAAAAGGTGGCCTAGAGGCATGACCTGCAGGTGCACAGGCCTGCAGACCGGCACCAAGGCATGCAGGACTGCATAGATGTGCAGCCCAAGTGCGCGCTAGCCCAGCATGGGTGCACATGTGGGCACGGCTCAGCACGGGTGCACGCACGCACCTAGTTTCAAACTTTCCACGTAGTCCATGGTGGATCACGAAAAGCTGGCGTAGTCCATGCGACCACTGTGGATCGGCCTGATGTAAATGCAAAAAATCATGGTCTATGGCCTGTTTTGTGTGATCCAACGACGGGCAGGTGTGTGTAGACGTGATCCAACGATTTTGGTTGGTGAGCGAATGTGATCGGACATTGTATAGCATGATCAGATGGCTAGAAATGCTTGCAGGAAAGATCGGATGGTCAGGAAAGCAGTTGAGTCCTGATGAAAGTGTGTTTTCAATCCAGATTGGATTTTGGGGCTATAAAAGAGAGCGCACGGACCTGAGAATGAGTGTAGCGACTGAGAGCATCCAAGAGGTAGAGAACTGGATGAGATAGTGGCTTGGAGCAGCATGAAGTTTTCAGGGCATCAGAGGACCCTAGTTTGGTAAGCTTGGATCTTCTTGGAATTTTTGTGAGAACTTTTATAAGAGATAAGAGGTGAGAGCTTCTTATTGAAAGAGAAAGATTTATGAGAGTTGAGTGTGTGATCTCCTCTTATAATTATTTTCTTTCATAGTGAAGCTTTGCATATCCCATAGAGGTAAGTCTTGGGCTGATTCACATATTTGATTATGTCTCTTTTTATTTCTTCTTTCTTTCTACTACAACAAGTGGTATCAGATCTTCGATATTTGTTTATGTCTGTCTTAAAATATTTATAGAACATAAATGGTCATAATTGTTAAAAAAGTAGTTATACTTTCAATAGTTATGACTATTGAGAAATAACTACCGTTTGAAAAATCACAAGTTTTAAAATTAATAACTGACTTCTTTGATTCTGAAAATCAAAAAGTAAATATCTATATGAGATAAATTTAAGTTCTAAGTTGCCAAATATTAAGTGCCATCATTAGATAATTAAAAAAAAAATTAAAATAGACTTCAACAAGTATAACTTTTACTCAAGCTATACTCACATTCAAAGCCCATACTTAAAAACTCTTTCACAAGTTCTATTTTTTTCGATGTGGGACTTTTCTTTCTCCTAATCATTACAATCTATACTAACATTCCCCCACTAGATTGTAATGTTAATATATTGTATATTTCTTTTCACATGATAATGCCATGCTTATAAGAAAGTATCTTTCAATTTAAACTTCCAATTAGTGTTAGTCCTTAAAATTCTAATGAAGATATTGGTGTCTGCTGATTAAACCAACACTCTTTTAGATAGAATTTAAGATACTACACACATAATATTATCCAAATTCTTGAAGAGCTTTGTAATTGTGTTCGCACTACTAGGGCCATATACTCTTCCTATTTCATGAATATTTATAAGAGACAATCCAAACTCTTGTTAGAAGCGGCACTACTTTTATATTCATAAAAGTGAAGTTCCTTAAAGTCCATATTACTATATTGACACTTAAAAATGAACTTCATTAAGAGTTTTACTCATCCTTCTTATTTAATTGTTGGCACTGAACATCCTAGAATGGAGTCTAATATTTATTTATTTATTTATTTATAGTGCTTTTCGGGCATATAACAGTAACTTGTTATTACCCATTAAACTTTGAAGTTAGCTTTTGCTAATTTAATGTCTAGTTGCCATTACTGATTGATGTTTTTTAGTATGGATTTTAGCCCCATTCCACTAGATATTTTTCTTACCATGTGTCTAAATAGTCCTTTAGTAAGTGGATCTGCTAAATTATTGCTAGACTTCACGTAGATAATTATTTGATGCACTCTTATGGATGTTATTCTTGCCACTAGTATGAAAGTGTCAAAGTAATCCATGCCTTCCCTTTGTATAAAGCCTTTAGCAACTAATTATCTCATCTTAAAAGTTTGTACAGAACCATTAGTATTATATTTTCTTTTAAACATCCATTTACATCTAATAGGCTTAGAATCCAGAGGTAAATCAACTAGACCTAAGCATTATTTGACAAAATTAAGTCTATTTCATCATTTATAGTTTCTTTCCAAAAAGCTGCATATCTGGAAAACATAGCTCCATTGACAACCTTCGGATCATCCTCTACATTCAGTAAAATGGATGTTTTATTAAATAGTTTGGTTCTATCTCCTTCAGCTAAGAAGATAATAGAATCCACAGAAATAAAATCAGAACCCAAATAATTTTCTTTTCTAACTTTTTGACTCCTTCTAAGTTCAATGAGTTCATCTCTTTCTTTTCATTTCTTACTTGATATAATAGAAGGATGCAAGTATAATTGATCTAATTTATACCCATTAGAATCATGTACATTTGAACCATATTCTATAGGTTCATTAATGGTAGAAACATGCATAAATTTATTTTCTAAAAACTCAACATGAATGGATTCTACTATTACATTAGATTCTAAATCCAAAAGGCTATAAACTTTAAAATTTTGTGCATAACCTAAAAACACACATTTATAACCTCTTGGTCCTAATTTAATTTTCTGTAGGTCAAGAACTCTATAAAAAGAAATGCATCCCCACACTTTTAAATAGCTTAAATTTGACTTTCTGTTATTCCAAATTTTATAAGGTGATACTTGTAGTTTCTTAGATGGAACTCTATTATGAATATGGCAGGTAGTGAAGAGTGCTTCATCCCATAAATTATGAGGCAAATTAGCATCTAAAAGTATAGCATTTACCATATCTACCAATGTTCTATTCTTTCTTTCAGTAAGACCATTTTGTTGTGGAGTGTAAGGTGCAGTTCTTTGATGGATTATTTCTGCTTCTTCACAATACATAGAAAACTCGTTAGAAAAGTATTCTGCTCTTCGATCACTTCTAAATATTTTAATCTTTCTCTCCTTTTGGTTTTCTACTATATATTTATATTCTTTGAATTTCTCAAAAGCTTCATCTATATTTTTCATTAAACATATGAAAGTATAATGAGAATGATTATCTATAAAGGTTATGAAATATCTTTTTCCTCCTCTAGTTAACATACTATTCAACTCACAAATGTCAGAATGCACTAATTCAAGCAATTGTGTGTTTCTGTTAACTTTAAATTTTTTTTTTTGGTCATTTCTATCTTTATATATATTTTATATTTATCACTATATATGATCATGCTGATATGAAATGTATCCATGCTTCGATATACATTTCAAATTTTTAAAATTTAGATGACCTAGTCTAGCATGCCATAAAGAAAAAGCAGATTCAACAATGTAAGTAGAAGAATAATTTATTTCATTAATACTGAGTTTAAACATACCATCAAAGGAGTAATTCTTTTCAATAAACATTCTACTCTTTGACACAATAACCTTATCAGACTCTATAACAATCTTAAAGCCCTTCTTACTTAATATGCTAGCAGATACAAGATTCTTTCTAATTTCAAAAATATGAAATACATTAACTAAAGTAAGTTTTTGTCCAGTGAAAAGCAAATCAACTATTCTTTTTCCAAGAACTTTGGCAGAATTTTCCATCAGAACCTCTTCATGCTTATTGTTTTATTCGTCAGTCTTGAATAATATCTTGTTGTTGTAAATATGTATGGTTGCACTAGAATTAAGCCACCAATTACTAGACTTTGTTATAGCAGCTATATGCAGCTCGATGATCATTCTTATTTGAAGATCAGAAATCATGGCAACAAGTTCTTTGACTTCATGTTCAATCAAATTTATCTTGTTTATAGAGCCATCCTTTTTTCAGAATTTCTGTATCTGTACTCCTTTATATAATGCCATTTCTTTCCACAATGATAGCACATTCTATTCCTTTTATTGCCCTTATTGTTCTTAAAAACATATCCTTGCTTTTGGACCTTTAGGATTTTCTAAATTTTTTCAAAACCAGTTTCACTAACAAAATTTACTTTAAAATTTATGTATGATGCATCACGAATACGAGTCTCAACTTCGACTATAGATGCATTTAAAACTCTAATATGAGCTTTTTGGATGAATGTAGGAGTTTCTTCCTGTATTCATACCAAGTGGGAGGAAGTTTTGATAGTATAGCCCCCACTTGAAGTGAATCAAGAATCTTGATGTCAAGTTCACTAAGTTCGAAACTAGAATTTGTAATTTATAAACTTGATCCATGATTGACATGTTATCAGTAATATGAAATTCAAAATACTTCATAGCCAAAAATTTGTCCATATCTTTCTTATCGTTCTTGTAGTGTGTCTCCAATGCATGCCAGATTTCTTTTGGTGATTTCATCTTTGAAAAAAGCTGTTGAAATTTCATGTGAGGCACATACATGTGTATTTTAATTTTTTTTCTAAACAACGTAGTGGAATAAAAAATTAAAATTTTTTTTAATCTAAATCATGCATGCATAAGAACATAGCATACAAGGATCTACTTCATATGCTGAAATTAACACATACTAAATTTTATGCTGAAATTGAATATGTGATTGGATCACATACCTGCATCACTATTTTTTTTTTTGAATTTGAATTTGAAAGAAAGTAGATTTTTTTTTTACCATGAAAGTATCCGGCCTCTATGGGTATCCACTCAGGATCAGTCTGGAACAGTCCTCTATGATATTGATCTTTTTTCTCTAAGAACGATCACCTTGTAAATCTGAATAAAGCCTGGATTGTGATCAACTCTTTGATCTTTTTCTTGATCTTTTTTTTTTCTCTTCTTTTCTTGATCTCCTTCCCTTAATTTTACAGTAATCGAGATCTGAAAATCAGCAACCAAGAGGTGGGGTCTAACTCCTTTGGGTGTTGGAAGATGGGGATGCCTAAAGCTTCTTGAGTGTTGGAACAAAAAGGGAGAGAGAGAGGAGGCATGGGGGCTGATGGAAAGCTTGGAGCTTACTGAAAATCTGATGATAAGACCCTTAATGAAGGATCCTTTAAATAGAAGAAATATTTGAATCCTATTCAAAACAAACAGCCCCTTAATGTGAATCCTACTCGCTTTAGGAATCTTTGTTGCTCTTGCCTTTGCCCATGCCTAATTGAACCAAGGGGTTGGCACCCTCTAGGGCTCTCTCTCACACCCCCCTTAGGGAAGAGGGTGTGCCCTCCCTAGTCCATCACGCCACCAATTAAGTGGGTGCACCCACACTTGATAAAATCAAGTGGTGCCCCATTAATTTCAATTAAGGATTTGATTAGGGGTTTGGACCCCTAATTTAAATGAACCAAAATTCTAGGCATCCAACAATTGGAGCCCAATGAATCTAATTTATTTTGGTCTGTAGCAGATAATTAACTTGAATTAATCTTATCAAATAAGTAATTTAAGATCAAAGAGAAAATTAGGTTAACCTTGTGTTAGCATGATTATCCTGAATCCAATAGGATTTTTCCTAACCCAATTGAGACTTCATAAGCTCAATTGCTTAATCCAGATCTAATTCTTTTGTTATATGATCCCATAGGTCCAATTTTATCTGATAGTGAGATATACCATGATCTCTATCATAGTATCATTAAAACTCTTTTCAATAGGTCGGAATGATTTCATTCTAACTCAACAAGGATCGTCGATCCTGAACAATCCTAGTAAGTTTTCACAATCTACCAGTGACACTTAGTAGTATGTAGTGGTAACTCTGCAGAACTGAAAAAGAATCTCAAGGTATAATTTTCGTGTGATTCAGTCCCTCTATCGAAAGTTTTGACTAGATGGCAGGTCATGGATAAATCGTCAAAACTCATCATCAGTCATATGATAGATTTGATTAGCTCAAGTCTAATTGTGATTCTTATGAAAACTCTTTTTCATCAATCATACTGCTGTGGTCATAAACTCACGGACTTAGTCTCTTAAATCTCATAGGACTTCTTCTCTTTATCAAGATTGATAGATTCTATCTACATACGTATCCTACTTCTACAGTAGATCAATTATCACCAACATCCACTATAAGGCCTCAATGAGGCTATATTTATATATTAGTCAAACTCTAGCAGCTTTATTGTGAGCAACCGTGTCATCGTAGATCAAAGGACCATTTACATAACTACAGCATCGAGACGATTACTGATGATTGAGTAAAAATCTATGTGATATCTCATATGGTTACGCTTAGTACTAGTTATTCTTTAACAACTATCTACACTTATCGCTCAGTGTCTTTGCACTATAGATCAGAGATTCATCTATTTCGAAGGAAGCAATCTTACGTCAGTCTATCTGGATTAATCATCATCCTCATGATGATACTATGATTGAGAGCATTTGAAAATTAATTATACATACCTCTAATTTTTAACACCTTGAGAATATGTATCATAAGTATTAATTTCATGGATGATTCAAGGATACATCACATTTGAATAAAAATAAAATTTATCCTTTTATTCATCAAATCAATATTTTAAGTATAAAATTGTGTCTTAAAATTATTGCTATGTGTCATCTATATTAGCTTCTAGGACATACATCCAACAAAAAGATCATAGAAATGATTAGTTAAATTATTCAAAATGTGCCCATGACAAAGTAATTCATCTTCTTTGTGCCTTTTTTTGTTAGCCTTCATTTGTTTAGAATCAATTGGTGAAGATTCTGATAGTGGTGGTAGATCTGGATTTAGTACATAACATACCTTCAAAGTAGTTAGTAATGTTGGGATTTGGATCCATAGCAGAATGTGAGAATTTAAAATTTTTATCATAGATTCAATGATTGAAATCCCTTTGATCCAAACCTTAGAATCGAAAAGCACCTTGATGATTACAATCAAACGTACAAAGAAATAAATTAATCAAAGGGAAAGGATAGAAATTATACCTTACAGGTTTTAGATTTCTAAGTTTATATCCACGAAGTCCCCAAGCGTGAACCCTTCAATGTTGATCCACAAAAAAATGAATCAGAGGCTATCTCTTAGGCTTTTCTTGAATCCTTTCTTAAAGAATCTAGTACAACCAATCCTTTCTTTCTTCCCTCTTATCAAGAACTCTTCTTTATTTATTTCCTCCCTAAGCCAAGAACAATTATAGACCTCTTTGGCATCCAACTATTGGACGTAACCGACTCTCCATGTGTACCTATTTTGGGTGTTGAACATCCTTTGGCGTGAACCACTTCACATAAGGATGGGGCGCACAAAGAGAGATGGCATGAGAAGGGAGTGGACACAAGGTAAGGTGTGAAGCCTCTATTTCACATGAATACTTCACGTGAAATCTTCTTTGGCGTGGGCTTTTTTGTTAGATGGATCAGATCCATAAGATGGGGCATTGGATCCTCTTAAATAGGGAGAATAGGTGGTTCCCCAAGTTAGTTAGGATTTGGACTCCTTTTTGATGTCAACGTTTGACCCAACCCAAGTTAGTTAGAGTCCATGTGCTATTATGATTTGATTGTATCAATCTTTGACAAAATCAAATCTTTGACTATATCGATCTTTGACAAAATCAAACTTCTTGAGCGATTAATAAGGGTTTTTCATGTGCTAGCATGCGTATAGTCCAAACCAGGATTTTAGTCAAATTCAATTAGATCCTCCATGGCATAGCCTAATCATAAGTCCATGATCAATTTTTTTTTGTGTGTGATCCATTAGATTCCACATCTAGCTAGCAGTAGGCCTAGGTTTGTGCCCATCCAATCTAATTAGGTCTAAGATATATTTGGTCCACATGTTATGATTAATTAGAACTCTTTTAATTTAATTACTAAATTAAATTCTTTAATTTATAAGAATCTATAAGTTAAGATTGACGTCTGGTAATGTATCATGATTATCCAGAAGATATGAAATTTTGATGGAATACCAAAATATCTTTTCATGGTGAGTTACTATGCAATTCAATTCTTCGATTACATAACATCGTAGATAAGCCATGGGCATAGAATCATGTCAAGTTCAAATATTTATCTATATGTATCTCGATCTGATGATGATGACTCGATGGATGAAACATCAAAACTCTTTCTAATATTCATCTTATTTTGATCAGAGACTTTCTGAGTCATCATCCTATGAGACCACATAGGATGTTCTCTTCTCTTATAAGGAGTGATCAATTCTTTGTTGACTACTTACAACTTCCATGCATACTTCATCATATTCAGAACATCCCATATATATTTCAGAGAGTCATATTAGGGTATGAATCAAAATACAGATTCATATACATAAGGTACTATGATGATCTTAGGTCTAAGGATCACTTGCATCACTCTCACTGGAGAATTATCTATTGACATGCTGGTAAGGTTCCATCAAATATTCTTCCTATGGATTAGTTCAGTGAACTCATTCTCTAATGAGCATCCACATCCTTGTATTAGTATTCTCACATAAGTAATTATGAGATCAATCACTCCCTCCATCTAGCATACATAGGATGTGCCAGTCTTACCACTGTCATTTGTCTCTAACTCAATAATCCTATGATCAAAAATATTTTAGATCAAAACTATCAAGATTTTAGATCTCATTGGCATGAGCTCATCGTGGTCCTAGAACTATTATCCTAATATATGGGATTCATTATAATCTTAATTAAGATATGAAGTAAAAAGATGCATCATATGACAAAATACAATATCTAATAATATTATCAAATAAAGAATGTCATGTACATGAGCATGGAGAATAAACAAAAAAGTCACATCACATCATCCATACGATTGACTTGCAGGATACTATTCTTTCAAATAGGAACACCATCTTGTCTTTCCATCTCATAAAATTTGATCTATCAAAATGATCCAGTTTGATATCTTAGTTTAGAATTTTACTGGCAGAATTTGAATCCATCTCCATGGAAGATAACACCTTTAAATTGTTTGAACAGTAATATATTTGAAGACAGATTTGGCTTAAAGGCATGAAGAAATCACTTTCTTGAAGGTGCTATTTTCTAATATAAGAAAGAACTAGAACACCTTTAGGATACAACTAAGCCTCTAAACTCTCTTAAGAACTTGAAGAAAAGATTGAGGCAGGAGAAGAGATGTCCCGTTTACGTCTGTCTTGGAACATTTATAGAATATGAACAGTCGCAATTGTTAAGAAAAGTAGTTATATTTTTGTTGCCCAGCTATGCAACCCAAGAGGGGGGGTGAATTGGGTTTCTAAAAATTTTAGGCTTAATTAATTACTTATGATGAATGAGAACAAAGACTTTAATTCAAGATCAATAACCTAAAGCAAGAATGCAAAGAGATAATAAAGAAATAAAGAGAAACAATAAAGCACACCACAAACACAAGGATTTATAGTGGTTCGGTGCCAACCTTGCACCTACATCCACTCCCCAAGCTCCTACTTGAGAATTTCAATCCACTATACTTGTATTCAACCCGAATACAAAAGTCGGAAACTCCGACACTAGCTATCCCAAGCTAGTCTACTTATTTTCCGGGTACAAGCTAACCAAAAACACTCCGATTTCAGGTTCGGATCAACCTTTTCTTGTTTTGGAAATCCTCCAAAAACAAGAACAAATACTCACAAAGAGTAAAATAGCTTAGAGCATAAATTAATACAATAACAGCTCCTTAAATGAGCGAATATAACAATAAAAACACTTTACTCAAATGAAGAATCCTCTTTTTGGATTTTCTCAAGGTGGATGAACGCTTGAATGAATGCTTGAGAAGAAGATGATCTTTGATTGAAGACTTCTTGAAGGCTTTGAAAGATCTCTTGATCAAGGTTGAACAATAGGCTTGAAAAATCCTCTCTTTGAATGCTCTTGCTTTTCTCTTTCACAATCTCTCTTGTATATTGTGGATCCTCTCTCTTTTTCTTTTGGGTATTTCGTTGATCTCAGGCTTTCTCGTGTAGATTTTGGATCCTCTTGTATATAGGTTTTTATCTCTTCTATTTCTTTCACCATTTGAAACCTTTTATAGCCTTAAGAAACAAGAGAAAACATATTAGGCAGAAAAAGAGCCGTTAGAGCATTTTTAGGGAGCATAAAAGGCAATTAAAACGGGCAAAAAATTAGTCGTTGCGGACGATTTTCGTCGCAGGGGTCGACTCATGAGTCGACCTCTGTTGCAAAGACCAGAGATTCAGTTTCTGAATTTTCTTGGCTCAAAATAGCAGAAGTCGACTCATGAGTCGACTCATGCCTTGTGGGTCGACTCATGAGTCGACTCACAGGTCGTGCCAAGCCAGAAAACTAGCGTGCCAAGGGGAATTTTTGCGTGCCAATCAGCTCATAGTGCCATGAGTTGACTCATGAGTCGACTCATGCACTTCAAACCTTCATAACTTCAAAAATATAAGTCCAAAAATAATGAAATTTTCACCAATAGATTACAAATCATTTGTTCTACCAAATGATACTATCAAATCAGGATTTTAGTAAAATTATGATTTTGTCTTTGAAGAGCATAAGGACTTTTTCAATTTAAAATTATTTGTATCCCTTCAAGCTGCTTTGTAATCATCAAAATCAATCTAGGAGCAACAATCTTCCCCTTTTTGATGATGACAAAATATTTGAACAAAAGCATTTATGTGAATCAATAATTTCAAAAGAATGCATTATAGGTGTATATGCTTGAAAAAAAATATGATTCTTTTGGCATGTGATATAAATGGTCATATGCAAAAATAGTTTGTCCATTTTCTTAAAGATTTGAAAAGAGTATTAGATCATTTTGAGTTTAAGATGTATCAGAGCAAGAGAAAAATAAATTTTGCAATGTATCAGAGCAAGAAAAAAATAATTTTTACAATGTAATCAGAAAAGATTTTACAATGTATCAGAGAAAATTTCACAATGTATCAGAGCAAATTTTATAATGTATCAGAGCAAGTAAAAAAATTTTAGGATGTATCAGAGTAAGTTAAATTTCTTAAGATGTATCAAGGTAAATAAAATTTCAAAAGATGTATCAGAGCAAGTTTGAATTTTGAAGTATATTAGAGCATATTTAAATTTTTTCTTTTAAAGCAAATCAGAGCATATGTAAAGAAGTAATTTAAAAATTACTTATTTGCATTGTACTTAGCATTGTATTTTTGATATTGTTCTTTAAATTTTCAATTCATTCATTAATTTCTTGTAGTTTTGATTGCTTTTTTTCTTTAATTGCTCATAATTTATGGTTTTGCTTTTGATGGATGGCTTTTTGTTTAATTTCTGTCTGATACCAAATTTCTCCCCCTTTTTGACATCATCAAACATGGTTAACTTCTCCTTTTTCTGAAAAATTCTTTAATTTCTCCCCCTTTAGAGTTAATCACAGATGTTTGCTCCCCCTTAATATAGCAATTATTGACAGCAAACAACAACAAAGAGAAGACAATATTTCAACAAGGAGAATATATATAACCAAAATATGATCGTCATCATTACAAAAGGTAGAAATATAAGTAAAAAATGATACCATAAAACCATAATTGTTTCATTACATAGTTCTTAATATAAAAGTCAACCAGCTAATTGTCAATACATGGCCCAAAATACAGATCCTAGAACAAAATACTAACACCTAGGATCTAATAATGATCAAGACAAGTCATGGATCGGAGTCATCAGATATGGTATGAGAAGCTGATGGATCTGAAGTGCGTCCTCTACCCCGTCTGCCTCTGGCACGAGCAGGAGAGCGAGATGAACTGGGTGGCTGAGTACGCTGAGAGGCTAAGGACTGAACAGAAAGGGTGAGTCTGATAGAATCAAGTACGTTCAGTGCTCTGAAAATAGATTGAAGTAGAGCAGTGAACTGAGTGGTTGGATGCTCACTCGATCCTCGGATCTCTCTCCTCAGTAACTCATATCCACCCTCTAGTGCTCCTCTGAGCCTGCCAGCCTCTGCAGTGAGGTCTGTGACCTCAATAGTTGACTCCTGTGGCTTGGGATGGGCCAAAACAAGGACTTGCCCCTGCAAGTCAAGAACTCTGCCAGTCAGTCTCCAGACTGTGTCCTCAAGCTGCTGGATCCGGATGGACTGATCTGATATCATCTGAAACAAGGTGGAGATGTGGGGAGTAATGGTCTGATCAGAAGAAGTGGCTCCTGGTGCAAAAGTAGTACTACTCCACTGACTAGACAGCAAAGAAGCCACACGCTGTGATATATGCTTGATCTGATCATCAGCCAGTCTGAACTCTGAATGAGGTGCTCTGCTCTCTGGCTGATACACTGGTGTGGGCATCCTAGTAAACTCTGAAGGGCCAGCCTCTGTATCAGGAATGAACTGGATATTTGGTGATGCTGCCCTGAAGTCATGGACAAGAGATGATGGACCTTCTTCTTCTACTCTGCCTTCAGTTCTGTCTTCAGCTCTATCTTCAGTTCTCTCTTCAATTCTCTCCTCAGATCCCTTGATCCAACCACCATCAGTCTTTGTAAATCCTATTCGGTGCAGGGTGTGTTGGTTGAAAGTGTCCACATGAGAGAGCTTTGTAGAAGCCTCCCCCTCACAGCTAACTCCAAACCTCCTAAATACTCTAGTAAGGGCCATACCATAAGGCAAGTGTGCCTTGGATCTGTTCAAAGTTTCTCTCATGGCCTCTATCATAAGTGCAGGGAGGTTCAGGGGGGTCTGAGTGATGACATGAAACATGATACATACATCTCTGCTGGAAAGTAAGTCATGCCTACCACTCCTAGGAAAGAAGAGCTTTGTTACCATCTGATGCAGGATCCTCATCTCAATGGACAAAATCTTTGCTTCTAACTTATTTAAACTTCCTGAATAAGTTTCTCCTAGAATAATTCTGATCCCCTCTTCTTTTACTGGAAGTTCCATATAAGAGTAACCTTCACTAGGCAACTGAAGTATTTCTCCCAATATCCTAGAATCCAAGCAGATATCAATTCCCTTGACTGTTGAAGTCACTGACCCATCTCCATAAAGTAGATTCTGGTAGAATTCTCTAACTAGGTCAACATAGGTGACTTCCTTAAGGGAGCAGTAGAGTTCCCATCCTTGGTTTTTAATCTTACTTGCAAAAGTAAAGCCCTCTTTCTCAAAGAACCGAAAATCTATATTCTTCCCGGTTTCGACTTTTCTATCAGAAAGAGGATTCACACTGGGGCTTAGAAAGGATTGAGAGGGACCTTGAGCAGATACTGAAACTGGAGTGGGAGCAGTTGAAGACTAAGCATGCCTTTTCTTTCGGACAATTTCTTCAGGCTCACGGATTGACTTTCTTCTTTGGAGAAGCTTCATCTTTGGAGCCATATCCAATTTTGTAGCAGGTAAGAAGACTTGGAGGAACTCTTGAATGAGTGGAGGAGGGATCACAAGAGAGTGAAGAAGGATTTTGGTGGAGAAAAGAAGTGGATTTGGGAAGATCGGTGAAGTGCTAGGGCACGTTCCAACCGCGCCAAACAATGCGAGAAAGCACAAAAAATCCCTTTCCAAGGAGGCGATTTTTGGTGGAGAGGAGGAGGGAGAATTGCCTCGAAATAAATCCTTGGATTTGGAGCAAAAGGAATCTGAGAAGTCGGCTTTTGGAAGGAGGAAGATGAGAGGATGGGTCGGCTCACGAACAGTAACCCATATAAAAACAATGAGCCCGTTGTAAGTTGGTGGGATTTACAAGTTTGCCATTGAGTCGACTCATGGGGGTCGACTCATGAAGTTCAGAAAATCAGAAAAAATATGAATAAATTCCAGAAAAATTTGAAATTTTGGGAGAAGGAGTTTTGCTCAATGATAAGTTTTTAGAATGATAAATTTGAGCTTTTGGGATCAGGATAGATGTTGGAAATTGAGCTCTAAGAATTAATTCTTGGAAATTGAGAAAAGTTTAGGCATATGGATCTAGAATTCCTAGATTTCTCCTAATTTCACAGAATCTATCCTCACTAAGGGCCTTTGTAAAGATATCAGCTAATTGGTTTTCAGTGTAAACATATTCAAGAATTACATTTTTGTTTTGAACATGTTCTCTTATAAAATGATGTCTTATTTCAATATGTTTGGATCTTGAGTGTTGAATTGGATTTTTAGATAGATTTATGGCACTTGTGTTGTCACATCTTATTGGTGTTTCATTAAGTTTGATTCCAAAGTCTTCGAGTTGTTGCTTAATCCACAAGATTTGAGCACAACAACTTCCGGCTGTAATGTATTCGGCCTCAGCCGTAGACAGTGCCACCGAATTTTGTTTCTTGCTAAACCATGAGATTAGGTTAACTCCAAGAAATTGGCAAGTTTCACTTGTGCTTTTTCTATCTAATTTACATCCAGCAAAATCAGCATCTGAATATCCTAATAAATCAATTTGTGAGTCCTTAGAGTACCATAACCCTAGAGTTTGAGTACCATTTAAGTATCTAAGGATTCTTTTAACAGCATTCAAATGAGATTCTTTAGGATTAGATTGATATCTAGCACATAAACAAACACTAAACATGATATCAGGCCTACTTGCAGTTAAATATAATAATGAGCCAATCATACCTCTATAGTATTTTAAGTCTACACATTTACCTTCATCATCCTTGTCAAGCTTACATGAGGGACTCATTGGTGTGCCAATTGGTTTGCAGTTCTCCATTCCAAATCTTTTGAGTAGTTTCTTGGTGTACTTGCTTTGGGTGATGGAGATTCCCTCTTTTGATTGTTTGATTTGGAGTCCGAGAAAGAAGGTGAGTTCTCCCATCATGCTCATCTCGAACTCTCCCTGCATAAGCTTAGCAAAGTCTTGACAAAGGGATTCATTAGTAGACCCAAAAATTATGTCATCAACATAAATTTGTATAACTAGCATATCATTTTGATTTCTTTTAATAAATAGGGTTGTATCTACATTACCTCTTGAAAAATTATTATTTAGTAGAAATTTGCTTAGCCTTTCATACCATGCTCTAGGTGCTTGTTTTAATCCATATAAAGCTTTATTTAACCTAAAGACATGATTAGGAAAAGCATGATTTTCAAATCCAGGGGGTTGTTCTACATATACTTCTTCAGCGATATATCCATTTAAAAATATACTTTTAACATCCATTTGAAATAATTTGAATTTCATAAAGCAAGCATATGCAAGTAGAAGTCTAATAGCTTCTAATCTAGCAACAGGTGCAAAGGTTTCATCAAAATCAATTCTTTCTTCTTGATTATATCTCTTAGCAACCAGTCTTGCTTTATTTCTAATTATATTTCCATGCTCATCTAATTTATTTCTAAAGACCCATTTTGTGCCAATTATTGAATAATCTTTAGGTCTTGATACTAAGATCCAAACATTATTTCTTTGAAATTGATTAAGTTCCTCTTGCATAGCATTAATCCAATTATGATCATTTTCAGCTTCTTCAAAAGTTTTAGGTTCAAGATGAGATACAAAAGCACAATGATTAACTACATCTCTAAGTGAAGAACGGATTTTTACCCCATGCATAGGATCACCAATAATTAACTCCTTAGGGTGGTTGTGAACATACCTCCATTCCTTGGGTAGGTCATCTGTACCTTGAGGTTGTTCTTGAATTTCTTCACCTCTCTCATTTTGTTCGTCTTCTTGATCCTTGTCTTCTGGAGTTGCTGAATCTTTCAGAGTGATCTCCTTCATACCTTCTATTAGTGGATCTGCATCATCAACACCCTCATTCTTTCTTGAAGGAAGATCGTTAGATTCATCAAAAACAACATGTATGGACTCCTCAACTACTAAAGTTCTTTTGTTGAAAACTCTAAATGCTTTACTAGTGAAGGAGTAGCCTAGAAAGATTGCTTCATCTGATTTTGCATCAAATTTACTAAGTCTTTCTTTACCATTATTTAATACAAAACATCGGCAACCAAAAACATGAAAATATGTAATATTTGGTTTTCTTCCTTTCCAAAGTTCATAGGAGGTTTTCTTTAAAAATTGTCTAATTAATGCACGATTTAAAATGTAACATGCTGTGTTAATGGCTTCCGCCCAAAAATATCTTGGAAGGTTGCTTTCACAAAGCATGGTACGGGCCATTTCTTCTAAAGTTCTGTTTTTCCTTTCAACTACCCCATTCTGTTGGGGTGTCCTAGGAGCAGAGAAGTTATGGCCAATTTCATTTTCATCACAAAAATTTTCAAAATCTTGATTTTCAAATTCAGTTCCATGATCACTTCTAATATTTTGAATTGAAAACCCTTTTTCATTAGTGACTTTTCGATGAAATTTAGTGAAAATATGAAAAATTTTATTTTTGTGTGCCAAAAAAAAAATCCAAGTAAAACGAGAGTAATCATCTATAATTACAAAGCCATATCATTTTTCTCCTAGACTAGTGGTTCTTGTTGGTCCAAATAAGTCCATATGTAAGAGCTCTAAAGGTCTAGAAGTTGAAACAGTATTTTTGGATTTAAATAAAACTCTAGTTTGTTTACCTAATTGGCATGCATTACAAATTCTATCCTTTTCAAAATTCAATTTTGGCAAACCGAGAACTAATTCCTTTTTAATTAATTTTGAAAGAGAATGCATGCTAATATGTGCAAGTCTACGATGCCATAGCCAACTAGTCTCATTAATTTTAGCATTCAAGGATACTAGGCATTGCATGTCTAATTTGGCTAATTCATTCAAATCTATCATATAAACATTGCCATGCCTATGTCCTATAAATTTAATGCCATCGTTAACAGGACTAGTCACAATGCAAACAGATGATTCAAAAACTACTTTATACCCTTTATCACAGAATTGACTAATGCTAAGTTATGCTTTAAACCTTTAACTAATAAAACATTCTCAATGTATTTGGAGGGAGTGATACCAATGTTACCTATCCCGATGATCTTTCCTTTGCCATTATCTCCAAAGGTGACCATCCCTCCATCCTTAGCATCAAGCGTGATGAATTGTGATTCATCACCAGTCATGTGTCTCGAGCATCCACTGTCAAGATACCATTTCCTGTTTCCTCCTTGGGATGCTAGACACACCTGCAAGCAAAGGTCAAGTTTCTGTCTTAGGTACCCAAGCTTTCTTGGGTCCTTTTAGGTTAGTCAGAATGGTTCCTTTTGAAACCCATATTTTCTTTAGAGTTGTGTTTGCAGATTTGAGGCATGTGTATGATTTATGTCCTATTCTACCATATTTGAAACAAGTGATATTTGTAGACTTGTTACTTGAATAATTTACATAAATATTCTTCAAAAATTTTTGTTTCTTCAGGGGTTTATAGCCAAGTCCAGCCTTATCATATATAGCTTTCTGATTATCAAGAATCATATTTAGTTTGTTTGAACTTAAGGTGAACTTATCTACTAAAGATTTCAGCTTGTTAATTTCATTCTTTAAGTTTTGATTTTCTTGAATCAAGGTGGATTTTTCAATTGAAAGGTTTTCAGCTTGTTTCACTAAGGACTGATTTTCCAATTTCAGTTCTTTGTTTTTCTTCTCTAGTTTCTTTAATTCATCAATTAAATCATAGAATGCTTCATGCAATTCTTCAAAAGTAAATTCACTAGTGGATTCAGAAGTTACCTCATTTTCGTGTGCCATCAGACACAGGTTGGCTTGTTCTGTTGAGATTTCCTCGTCGGAGCTTGAGTCATCACTCGCACTCCAAGTCGCCATCATTGCTTTCTTTTTGAACTTTTTGGGACCTTTCTTCAGTTGTGGACATTCGGATCTGAAATGTCCCGGCTTCTTGCACTCGTAGCATATAAGGGGTTGATCTTTCTCTTTCTCTTTGCTTTGTTCTCCTTTTATGAATGACTTCTTTCTCATCCCCTGTTTTCTTTTTCTTAGGAACTTCTTGAATCTCCGGGTGATGAGTGCCATCTCTTCATTCTGTTCTTCATCTTCAGTGTCATCCGTTTTATTATCAGGCGAAGTTGTGGATTTGAGGGCAATGGTTCTTTTCTTTTTGACTTCATCTTCTTGATGTTGCTTCATGCTAAGTTCATGAGTCATCAAGGATCCAAGAAGCTCTTCTAGAGGTAGAGAGTTCAAGTCCTTTGCTTCTTGGATGGCAGTCACCTTGGCTTCCCAAGTTCTTGGCAATAACTTGAGAATCTTCCTTACAAGCTCACTGTTAGTATAAGATTTGCCAAGACTCTTCAAACCATTAATTATATCAGTAAAATGAGTAAACATAGCAGTTATGGACTCATCATGCTCTATTTTGAACAATTCATATTTATGCACTAGCATGTTTATTTTAGTCTCTTTTACTTGATTTGTTCCCTCATGGGTTACTTCTAACCTATCCCATATTTCTTTAGCAGATGCACAAGTAGAAATATGATTAAATTCATTTGCATCTAGTGCACAATAAAGAACATTCATAGCTCTGACATTTAATTGTGCCAATTTCTTATCAACCTCATCCCATTCTTTCTCGGGTTTGGTTGACTCCTCACCATCTATAATCTTGGTGGGTGTGTGAGGACCGTTCACTATGATACTCCACATATCATAGTCGAGTGCTTGTATAAATATCTTCATCCGAGCTTTCCAATAGGTGTAATTAGACCCATTGAAAAGTGGAGGTCGGTTTGTAGATTGCCCCTCGGCTAGAGAAGTACCGACATGGGTTGCCATAGATCTTTGGCTCTTTGATTGTTAGATCAAAGAAGGGCCAGAGCACCGGGCTCTGATACCACTTGTTGCCCAGCTATGCAACCCAAGAGGGGGGGTGAATTGGGTTTCTAAAAATTTTAGGCTTAATTAATTACTTATGATGAATGAGAACAAAGACTTTAATTCAAGATCAATAACCTAAAGCAAGAATGCAAGGAGATAATAAAGAAATAAAGAGAAACAATAAAGCACACCACAAACACAAGGATTTATAGTGGTTCGGTGCCAACCTTGCACCTACATCCACTCTCCAAGCTCCTACTTGGGAATTTCAATCCACTATACTTGTATTCAACTCGAATACAAAAGTCGAAAACTCCGACACTAGCTATCCCAAGCTAGTCTACTTGTTTTCCGGATACAAGCTAACCCAAAATACTCCGATTTCAGGTTCGGATCAACCTTTCCTTGTTTTGGAAACCCTCCAAAAACAAGAACAAATACTCACAAAGAGTAAAATAGCTTAGAGCACAAATTAATACAATAACAGCTCCTTAAATGAGCGAATATAACAATAAAAATACTTTACTCAAATGAAGAATCTCCTTTTTGGATTTTCTCAAGGTGGATGAACGCTTGAATGAATGCTTGAGAAGAAGATGATCTTTGATTGAAGACTTCTTGAAGGCTTTGAAAGATCTCTTGATCAAGGTTGAACAATAGGCTTGAAAAATTCTCTCTTTGAATGCTCTTGCTTTTCTCTTTCACAATCTCTCTTGTATATTGTGGATCCTCTCTCTTTTTCTTTTGGGTATTTCGTTGATCTCAGGCTTTCTCGTGTAGATTTTGGATCCTCTTGTATATAGGTTTTTATCTCTTCTATTTCTTTCACCATTTGAAACCTTTTATAGCCTTAAGAAACAAGAAAAAATATATTAGGCAGAAAAAGAGCCGTTAGAGCATTTTTAGGGAGCATAAAAGGTAATTAAAACGGGCAAAAAACTAGTCGTTGCGGACGATTTTCGTCGCAGGGGTCGACTCATGAGTCGACTCATGCTTCAGGGGTCGACTCATGAGTCGACCTCTGTTGCAAAGACCAGAGATTTAGTTTCTGGATTTTCTTGGCTCAAAATAGCAGAAGTCGACTCATGAGTCGACTCATGCCTTGTGGGTCGACTCATGAGTCGACTCACAGGTCGTGCCAAGCCAGAAAACTAGCGTGCCAAGAGGAATTTTTGCAAGCCAATCAGCTCATAGTGCCATGAGTTGACTCATGAGTCGACTCATTCACTTCAAACCTTCATAACTTCAAAAATATAAGTCCAAAAATAATGAAATTTTCATCAATAGATTACAAATCATTTGTTCTACCAAATGATACTATCAAATCAGGATTTTAGTGAAATTATGATTTTGCCCTTGAAGAGCATAAGGACTTTTTCAATTTAAAATTATTTGTATCCCTTCAATCTGCTTTGTAATCATCAAAATCAATCTAGGAGCAACAATTTTTAATAGTTGTGACTATTGAGAAATAACTGTCATTTAAAAGTCACAAGTTTAAAAATTAAAACTGACTTCTCTGATTTCGAAAATCACAAAATAAATATCTATACCAGACAAATTCAAGTTCCAAGTTGCCAAGTGTCAAGTGCCATTACTCAACAATTAAACATATACATTTTATATGAGTTTTAATAAGTACAACTTTTACTTAAGTTATACTCACACTCAAAGTCCATACTTAAATACTCTTTCACAAGTTCCATTCTTCCCATGTGAAACTTTTCTTTCTCCCAATCATTACAATCTATACTAATAGATGCATTGTGGCACTCATTAAGGTGCTGGAACCCTCAAAATCATGGGTTGAGGGTTTGCAGAGGGGGTAGAGGCGATGAGGGGAGGAGGGGGAGAGGTAGGTGAGGGTTTTTAAGGGTGTTAAGAGAGTGATAGGGAAGGATTGTGGAGGAGATGGGAGGATGAGGAATAAAAATAAGATTGGATCAGCACCATATAGGGAAATATAGAATGGGCTTTCAATTTTATCATGTTTCCTTTGATATCATCTTAAAGAAAAAATATAAAAATCAATATTTTTTTATTAATGGAGTCGTTAGTCTCATGATTAAAAAATAATGTGACATTCTCATTCTTTTTCATTTTCAAAGTATATTTTTTGTTGGTATATATCATTTGATCAAATGATATATGTCAAATAAATTAATTATCAAATAAGTCAAAATATATATGTAGATAAATTGATAAAATTTGCAAAACATAGAATTCATTGATGTACAATATATGACTAAACAATACACATTTAACAAATTAGTCATCTAGCAACCTAATATGCACATTCAACTAAATTAATATATAATTTTTGAAACATTATATTTACTTGTATATACTACATGGTCAAGTGATATATACTTATCGACCTCTTGATACATATCGTAAGATTTTTTGATATATACCCAATAGTTATCCAATACATACCTTCAGATAAAAAATATATTTTAAAAATTATATGTCGATTTATCTAAAGGTGTGTATTGGATCACTATTGAGTGTGTCTTAAATAAACTTATGATGTGTATCAGAAAGTTGACAAGTATGTATCATCTATCTATATAGTATATACTAGTGAATATGATATTCTGAAAATTATGTATCAATTTACTTGAATATGTATTTTAGGTTGCTGACGATAATTTGATAAGTATGTATCATTTAATTGGCCATATTATATTAGTGAATATCATGTTTTATAAATTATGTATTAATTTATCTGGATGTGTATGTTGGCTCACTAAATAGCTAATTTGTTGGGTGTATATTATCTAGCCATATAGTATGTATCAGTAAAAAATATATTTTAGAAATGAGAGAGAAAAAGAATATCATGTGTGATTTTTTTTTATCATGGGATTGTGTCTCTGTTAGTAGAAAAAGCCTTCGACTTTTAGATTTCTGCTTTAAGATAGGTAATAAAAGAAATATACTAAAATAGGAAGTCTGCTCCATATTTTCTTCTATGGTGCCTGTCTCATATGATTTTTGTTCTTGATCGAGTAAGGTGGAGGGTGGAGTGGGGCAAAGGGCCAAGAAGATTCTGAAGAAGATGAGAAAACTTATTATATATATTATATTATATTATAGACTGGGATTTGATCAGATTGATGTAGACTCGAGCTTGGCCGTTTGATGAGCAGCTTAAATTTAAGTCCAATCTGACCTATCGGGCTTAAAAATGAAGTCTAGTTCCATCCGAAATGATTCGGGCATTGGGGGGCTATCTGGCATTTGAACAGATCTACTTTGGATGCTCTTAATACTTGGATGCATGTCTTCTCAGTTTTACTTAGTCTCCCTCCTATAGGAAAATGTAAATCATGTAACTATTTAGATAAGAATGATTTAGTGATAGAATTGGGCCACTAGGGCAGCACCAAGGTGCATGGCTCCTAGAATTACTAAGCCACTCATAGATTTAGCATGATTCCTAGAATTAGTAAGCTATTCATAGATTTAGCTTAGCTCGATTAATACCTATCAATTTTTGCTCAATATAAAATGCTTACGAATGGTTCTACAATTTAACAATTTGAGTTTTTTTTATTTTTTTAATTTTTGGGATACCTAGATGTTGCGACAATATGAGATAAGGAAAGATGGTTGTGTTTGAGTCCTATCTAATCATAACTAAAGAGCCAATACCATTGTTCGCCCTCCATGCATCAATCGCCTTTAATTCATACTTATATAATTTGATCATCCATAATTAACTGATGTACAAATAATGGTGGGCGATTCAATTGGAGTACCTCCTATATGGCATCTAATCCAAAATAAGTGCAAGCTCTCCCTTTTCATGTATGGATGGCTCCAATGAGATGAGATCACATACTCTTGCCATCTACCAATCATTAATTTATGGATTGAACAACATAGTAAGACCCACTTCACTTTCTATATCAATCACCAAGATACCTAAGCCTATGATAGATAGATAATTAAAATGAAATGATCTGAAATTGAGTGGATCCAAAGTTAATTTTAAACTTATTATGAAAAGCACTATTGGCAATGATTTTTATTTTTTAATCATCACTCCAATACGGAGTTCATTTTGAGGTGACACCAATTGCTTATGTTGAAATGTGCTCTATCCCTTGCGGGCCAGCCACACGGTATTGAAAGTGCCCAAGCTAGAGAGTTTTCGTCCACGAGTAATTTTTTGTGCACCGCCTGCAGTGCAACACTATTGCACCGTCCAATAACATTAGGGCACGTAGCGCATTCAGATGGGATAGACATTTAATGCTGTCTAATTTTTTTTTCTCAATTTTTTAGTAATAAAAATGCTCTTTATGACTTTCTGATATTTTGTATGACTTCCTGTGAGTAACTTCCTGTGAATATTTATGACTTCTTGTGAATATATACTATTTAGAAAATCATATAACTTCCTATGAATATATATAACTTCCTATGACTTTCTGTGAACATATATGATTTTCTATGAATATATATCTATTTATAGAAAATCATATATGTTCACAAAAAGTTATATATCATTTTCTGTGAATATATATGACTTTCTATAAATGTATATGAGTTCTTATGAATATATATGATTTTTTATAAATATATATAATTTTTTATGAATATATATGACTTTCTGTGAATATATAAGATTTTTTATGAATATATATAATTTTTTGTGAATATATATAACTTCTTGTGAATATATATGACTTCTATATGACTTTCTGTGAACATATATGATTTTCTTGTGAACATATATATTCACAAAAAATCATATATGTTCACAGAAAATCATATATATTCACATGATGTCATATATTCTCACAAGAAGTCATATATATTTACAGAAAGTCATATATGATCACAAAAAGTCATATATATTTATAAAAAATTATATATATTCATAAAAAGTCATATATACTCATAGAAAATTATATATATTTATAAAAAAATATATATAATTTTCTGTGAATATATATGACTTCTTATGAATATATATATATTCACAGGAAGTTCTATATATTTACAGAAAGTCATATATATTTATAGAAAGTCATATGACTTTCTGAACAGTATATATTTACAGAAAGCTATATATATTTACAGAAAATCACTCACAGAAAATTATATAAGATATTAGAAAATTATAAAGGATATTTTCATCACTGAAAAATTGAAAAAAAAAATTGGACAGTATAAATATCCATCCCATCTGAATGTACTACGTGCCCTAATGTTATTGGGCGGTGCAATAGTATTGCATCGCATGTGGTGCACAAAGAATTACTCTCCCCTTCATCCACTTGTGTGGACTGTGATTGATTGGGCCAAATATTTTTAACTTTTGTTTGATGTAAAATGGAGAACAGTGTTAGAGGTGTATAAATATACACCCTTAAGCATTAGTCAAGGAAGATAGAATTACAATGCTAGAAGCTCAGCACCCCATATGTGTTTAGCATGCATGGTCGCAGCAAGATTTGTAGTGCTATCATTGGCTCGATTCCCCTCCTAATAGAGATAGTTAGGCTTAACTGTCTAATCTATTTAACTTGATTCAATCTATTACAGATTAATTATCTATTTAATAAAATGATCGAATTTGAATTTAAATTTTGATCTATTTAATAAATTTATCAGGTTTGGATTGATCGATTTTTAATCTATAATGTATCTGATTTGATCTGACCTAACCTGGTCTGGTTCAAATGCCACCCCTACTTTCAATGTCTATGAAAATTTTTGCACGTATTAGAAGCCATCAAGAAAACCTAGAAATTGATTTTTTTTTTCAGCCCACCTTTCACTCCTATCCCGGCACCACCACCATCTCATTCCCCTCCCTTGCTACCTCCTGTCCACCATGCACAACCGTGCCTCTATCACATCCTCCCAGGCTCTCACACCTCCTGCAGCCTTATATCTCCAAACCTAAGGAAATCCTTGCTCTTTCCACTACTGCCCTTCCAACAAACCAACTTCCTAGCTACTCACAATCTATAAAAGAAACATGTTGGCGCAAGGCAATGTCAGAAAAATTTCATGCACCCTTATCAAATAATACGTGGACATTAGTGCCACATTACCCAACTAAGAATTTGGTGCGATGCAAATATAAAACTAAAACCAAAGAAAACTCAGATAGCTCTTTGGCTTGGTGCAAAACTAGACTAGTGGTACAGGGTTGACTACTCGATCGGAGACATCAGTGCGGTTGTTTAACCAGCAACAATTTATCTCTTGCTGTTACATATAGTTAATTGGCCTACTAAACAGCTTGATGTCAAAAATATCTTCTTACACAGCGTGATACAAGAAGAGGTCTACATGAGGCTATCCCAAGGCTTTATTTATCCCTAGTATCCAGATTATATATGCAGCTGGCTTAATAAAGCAATATAATGACCCCTTGAGCTTGGTTTCTTCGGTTTGCCACCTTCTTACATACTCATGGCTTCACTTACAGCAAAGTTGATTCATCGATGTTTGTTCAACACATGAAATGTAGACAAATTAACTTTGCTTCTGTTATATGTGGACAATATCATCCTCGCAGGACCAGACCTGAAGCTCCTTCAACAGATTACATCTACCATGCATGCAGAGTTTGCTAGGACGGACCTTGGTTATCTTCACTATTTTCTTATTTTCGAGGCCGAGCATGATCCACTAGGTTCATTCTTTCTCAACCGAAATCCATAAAGGAACTCCTGGAAAATTTTATCAGCCAATTCATGATCCAAATATCAACCTCCATGATGTTTAGCCCTTATTAGATGCTGCTAAGTATGGTGAGTACTCGGCCAGATAATTCAATGCTGTTAGCATGGTAAGCCAATTCATGCACAAGCCAACCATACACATTTGCAGGTTATGAGACCACTTTCTCCCTATCTAAATGGTAAGGTTGATCATGGCTTGCATATTAGTAAATTGTTTCATCTTCAGCTTCTAGCCCATGCTGATGCCGATTGGGCTGGCTGCCCAAATAGCCAATGTTCAATGACCGGGTACTGTATTTTTCTGGGCCAAAATCCAATCACTTGGAATGCTGAATGCCAAGAAATAGCCTGCTGTTTCTTCCCCTAGCATGAAGTCTCTGGGTATCGGTCTTGCATTGTTGCCATGGAAACATACTGGCTTCGACAATTACCTGGAGATTTGCTTGTTTTCCTCAAACAACCAGTTATTATGTGATAATATTAGTCCAACTTATTTGACAATTAATCTGGTATTTTATGCTCATATCCGAATTAACTCTCACTTTATGCAAGAAAGGGTGGCTCTTAAACATTTCTCCACTGAAGATGGCATGAGTGGATGTGCTTTCTCTAGGAGCACTTTTGGTGGCCTTTAAAATTTGTGCCAAAAAATAAAATGCATTGTGGGATGATAGGAAAATCTGAATTCAAGACTATCACCATGGAGATGATTCTTTGCTCTCCTCATTACCTCAAATTAAAGTAAAAAAAGAATTACATCAATGGTGCTCCTCTTCTTATATTTAAATATAAATTAGAAGAGAGAGATTACATCACCATTTATGACATGCAAAAGTTTGCTTCCTATATGGTATATAAGATTTTATGTGATACAATCTGTGGTCAAGTTGAAGGATCTTAGGCACTGAGGACCCAGAGATCCACTGAACCATCGCTTGCACACACAGCATCACCGATGTCAGTTTCCCCCAAGTCAACAAATCAACGGTGCAAACCCAAGTCCTCCAATCACCTCCCTTTCTCTTCCATGAATCTATATACACTCTAAGCTATGTGTAACAAAAGGGGCTCTTAGGTGTTACAAGATGCGGCACTGGGATTACTCTCCTGGAAGAACCAAACAGGCTGATGGCATAGAGCAATAAACGTATAACAAGTAGATCGATATTGGAAGTAGTAGAACAGAGTAGAGGGTAGAGCTGAGCTGCATTTAGAAAGGGAATAAGTTAATCCGCAATGAATGGGTTAATTTACTCGTACCAATCTTTGCTCCAGAATAAATCATTTCATTCTATATGGTGAATAATTTATTCATGGATAGGATGGAATAATTTTTATTCCTTGGTTAAGACGGGTAAGTGATTGTGAAAGGTGAAAAATTGTGCACAACTTTTTGGAAATATTCATCTTGTGCTTCTGGACGGTAGTTGAACCCAAATGCTTCAATAAGTGTTTAGCTGAAAAAAGATAAAATAACTGGGTTAAATACCTTTCACATCCTCTTATTCCACTTCCAAATGCAAGCTAGCTGTTCTGATGTCCTCTTTGGTTGATGTTATGGAGCGCTACTGTCCCTTTTGGACGTCGCTGGCATCCAGTATCCAATGATTAAAATCTTCTGAATATTAGAAGGGAGATTACATCCATTACTTATCGAGTATAATGTGTAACTGAATTTTGATGAAAATAAGATAATTGCTACTACAACTGGTGTTATTTTAGCCATCATCATGATAAAAAAATGGTGCTATTTGATTATATAACCATATATAAAAAAATACATCTTTTTAAATGATACCAAAATTTGAAAATATAAAATACTGTTTTACTTCAATAAATTGTCAAAATGTAAAATTGTTGTTATTATTCCTTTTTTACAGTGGCTATTATAAGATTATAAAAAGATGATAGCTATTTAGCAATTACATTAAGTATTATATATGCATCCAATAAAGGAGGCCCCCAGAACTGATATGTTGGGCATTATTATAAACCATACTATGAATCAGCTCGGCTATGTATCCAGAATTTGAAAAAAAATGGAAAGTATAAAATACATGTCTGGATGTGCAGAGTACAAGTTAAAATGTCAAGGTACAAGTTAAAACTCAAGGTTCTGCTGTATTTTCTTATTTTAATGGTGTCAAAGAAATGTAATTAAAGAGCTGAGTATTGATTTCTAGTTCTAATTTGGTTTGAGGATTTCTTCTACAAATGGTGGGGATACAACTAGAAAAACTAAATTGGATCATTGTTGTATACCAATGACCTCTGGCTCTCCTTTGCACATATCTTTTATTGATTATGTTCAAAGTGGGATATGAATAATCGAGAAATTAAGTTCAAATTTCATTATTTGGACTCAGAAATAGATTGGTTAAATCGAAAGTTTTCTTTACAATAAAGATTTTGATCAAATATATCTTCCAATCTAGAAAGAATTAAGTAGAGTAACTAGGACACAATTGATATAAAGTTGAGATTTACCTTCTTTAGAATTTTAGCTTTTCTTATTTATTTTCATTAATCTTGTTTATTTTGGAAAAGTTAAGTTCTATTTGAAATAAAAGAGGAATGTGACCCAAATTATATGAAGATGGATTTCACTAGTATAAATAAAGACTATATATCTTAGTTTATTAGGAGTCAACGAAGAAAAATGGATTTTTTGAAAAGATCACAATGAATAGAATGAAATTGATTCTTCCATGACTAATTAACCTTAAGCAGAGAGCATTTGTTGGAGGCCACAATATATTAGATAACGTGCTTCTTGCCCAAGAGTTTATGCATGACCTTTTGAAAGCCTCTTATTATCGAAGTCTTATGGTAATTAAGCTTGATATGGAGAGGGCTTATTATGATTGTATAAGCTAGGGATTTCTAAGGTATTTCATAAAGTGTTTTGGGTTTCATGAGGTGTGGTTAGGTGATCTTTGGCTGCATTTAGAGGCTAGCTATCACTTGCTATCCTCATTAATAATACTCTAATGGATTTCTTTGACTCCTTGGTTGACCTTCGCCAAAGTTGCCATCATTATTTATACTGACATAGAATTTAGAACCAAACCCTGGAGGCATATGATGCAATGCTGAGGTCCTACTATTATTTCATCTTTTTTGTGTGTGTGTGTGTGTGCGCAGATGATTACCTACTTTTGGTTCAAGCTACTAGACAAAATGTAGTGGTCATTAGCAGCATCATGGAGGATTACTGTGCAGCCTCATATCACAAGGTGAACCACCTCAAGTTCGCATTCCAATTTAGTTCAAAGATCAAACTTCAGTTGAAAATTACAATCAAGGATGTTCTTGGGGTCATGGAGTAGGGGAGTGCCTAGCAATATCTTGGTGTTCCTATTATAGATCAGAGGCTAAGGAGGGTTAAATACAATGGGGCATGGTTGGAGGGTTGGCAGTTGAGATTTCTATCTATAATAGAAAGGGTCCCATTGGTAAGACTGGCGGTTAGTTTCATTCCATTTTACCTCATAACCAATACCAGCTTGTTGAAGTCCTCCCTACAGCTGAAGCAAAGGTTTCAAATTTTTTTTGGGACTCCAATAGAGAGGCTAAAAGGGTGCACCTGGCTATATGAGATGTAATCTATTGGCCGCTCTATGATGGGGGCTTAGATATTCAATCCTTGATGACTAGGAGGGAGGCATTGATGGTGAGGCATGATGCAAGGATTCTGCTTGAGCCCAACAGCCTTTGAATCTTAGTAATGCAAGCCAAATATGGGCTAGAGACCTTAGGTACAAACTTTCAACCGGACCACAATAGCTTATTCATTTGGAGAGAGATATATGCCTATGCTCAGATGGTGTACGGGGATGGCTAATCGGTGAGAGTGATGGAGGACACATGAATGGTGAATTTACCTCTAACAAGTCGCCCACCATGGTCAACCAGGAGATTGTAGTAGACATATGGGTGTGTGATTTTGTGGTCCTGGATGAAAGTAGGTGGAATGGCACCCTTGTTTCTCACTTGTTTGGTGGATGACTGGCCGATAGAGTTTTGTCTATGGCCATACATAGGTATGGGGTCCTTGATAAGAAGGTGTGGAGATTCATATGTAACTTGAAGGTGAGGATAAGGGACTTGTATGAGCTCTATAGAGATATACAGAGGCAAAGGATTGATTGTGTCTAGGTTTAGAAGCTTGGCATCCATCCTAGAGTAGCTCTCTTTTTATAGAAAGTCTCTTGGGGTTGTATCTCTTTGAAGGGGATATTAAGCAGAAGAGAATTGAATATCCTTTTCATTTGTGATCATCGTCCTATAAAGGAGTTCATTGTTCATGTTTTTTTTTCTACTGCTCATGTGCAGTCTAGAGGCTATTTGATAACCCAAGGTGATCTTGTAGTTTGCTTCACTGATTGAGAATCTTTTTTAACTATCTGAAGGGGTACGTGAGTGGAGTTTCTTCTCAATCCTAGGACATTTGGATAGCTTATGTTGCATACCATATTTGGTTTGCTAGGAATGCTTGGGTTTTTAAGAGTAGCATTGAACTCCCAAAATTTATCCTAGAGTAAATTCTCTCTTAGGCTGTTGAGATCACTCATCTTTCTACCGACGAAAATCTATTGGTAGCAAGGGACACCTAAGACCTCTCATCAACACTGCTTGTAATTTGGATGATTTTCATTGCTTGAGAGCTGCCTCCCCCTAGCTTCCTCAAGGTAGATTTCAACAATAATATGCTTGACAGTGGCCATAGAGGTAGGGCAAGTTTCGTGATTAGATGCTTTGACTTTAGATTCATTATGGTAGGAGGTAGCTAGATTTATGATATCTTAATCCTATGCAAGCTTTGTTCTCAACCCATCTTATTCATGTCAAGAGTGATTCAATGATGATGATTTGGTGGATTATGAGATAGATGCCATTGATGGATGGACATCTTTTGCTACAGGATATCTGGAGGCTGGTAGGGAGCCAGTGTTGTAACTAACATAGAAATCAGTTTAGCTTGTTAGTTAAGTTTATTTTTCTTAAAGTCATATATCTATTATGTCAAGTTTAGTTTTCGATCAAGTCAAATTTTAGTTGTTAAGCAGAGTCTTATTTTTATAGGGTTAGAGTTAATTAGTTGCCAATTTTCAGAGTTTTGTTGAGTCATGTGTTAGTGGTCTAGTTGGTCCTAGTTTTAAGGAATTCAGTGATGATTTGGTGTGTATAAATTACAGTCCTCAGTTTAATAAAATTTAAAGCTTTTTTCAGCAAGCATTACATTTTATATTCATTCTTTGAATATTAATGGCTTGCTAATACTTGTGAGTGTAGAGAGAAACACTACTCAGATTAAGCTTTCTCATCTAGTATCGAGCCACGTTTGAGATAGACAACAACCAATATTGGTATGAATCTTTTAGTGCTAGCAATCGCATTAATTATTTCAAGACAGTGGGCATGAAGTTTGGAGCACGAAGATGAAGACTTTATTTATTTCCTAAGATTTATAGGACTTGATGGAGAACAGATATAGAAATTGGTGTAGCATGTGATGCACTTAGAGATATTCGTAAAAAGAATACCAAAGCCCTCTTCTTTATCTAGTAAGCTGTAGATGATGCGATTTTTCTTCACATTGAGGTAGCCACAAAGTCAAAAGATGCTTGAGATGCTCTGCAGAAAGCCTACCAAGGTACTACTAAGGCATTGATAGTCAAACTTCAAACTTCACTGCAAATTTGAGGGTATGTTTATGAAAGATAGTGAGTCCTTGGATGACTACTCTACTAATATGCTTGTAGTTGTGAATCAAATGAGAAAATATGGTGAGTATTTGCCTGAACAAAAGGTGGTTGAAAAAATTCATAGGAGTTTGCATAAGAAATATGATCATGTGATATCTGCAATTGAAAGATCAAAGAATTTAAGAGAACTAACAATTGCTGAATTGCTTAGTTCTTTATATTCTCATGAAGACAGAATGAAAGGATATGAAAACAACTTGATGGAGAATGCTTTCCATAGCAAGTTGCAGCTATCTAAAGGGAAAGATGGGAGAAGATTTGGTAAGTCAAACAATAAAGATGGCTTCAATAAAGGGCATGGAGGAAGATCCTTTCATGGTGGCAGATGAGGAGGTCATTTTGGTAACAACAATCAACACTTAAATACTAGCAACATGGTGATAATTAGTCCCAAAAGCAATGCTTCTATTATAAGAGGTAGAGTCGCACAGAAAGGTTTGTAGGCTTAAACAAAAACATGCCCAAATTGCTTAGAAAAATGAAAAACAGATGGCTCTGGAAAATAAAATAAATGAGACTAAAAGTTTATTTCTAGTATGTTTTTCTATTAAACAATGTGCATTTAATGTTTGGTATATAGATAGTGGCTGTAGTAATCATATGATAGGAAAGCTTGACCAATTTATCAACTTGAACAAGTCAGTGACTAGCCGGATGACAATTGGTGATGGTATAATTTGTGAGCCTCAAGAAAAAGTACTGCTAAGATGAATGCATATGATATGAATTATGTAGATGATATTTTGTATTCCTCATTTGGATACAAATCCATTGAGTGTTAGACAATTTTTGCTAAAAGGATACTCGATTGTTTTTGAAGATGAGACTTGTCATGTCTTTAAAGAGAAGTCCAAGAAGCAATTGCTGCTTCAGGTTCTAATGACTAAAAATAAGATTTTTTTCTTTGGATCTTGATTGTGTTGATAAGCATGCATTATAGGCTACTTTGCTTGATGAGAATTGGTTATGGCATCATCGATATGGGTATTTGAAATTTAGAAGTTTGATTTTTTTTATTTAAGAAGAATTTGGTGAATGGTTTGCCCATGATTAAGCCTACTAATGGCGTTTGTGAGAGCTACATAGCTGAAAAGCAATATTGAAATTTTTTCCAAAGGGGAAGGCTAGGAGAGCAATGTAGCCTATTGAGTTGATATATGCGGATATTATTGGGCCTATGCACACTCTTTTACTCAATAACAATAGGTATTTTATCATTTTTATTGATGATTATAGTAGAACGACTTAGATTTACTTTGCTAAGAAAAAGTCCTTTGTTGAAAAATAAAGTGGACAACCTGTAAAGATTCGACGGACAAATCATGGTGGTGAATTTCTTTCTGGAGAATTTGATAGTTTTGGTGATGAATTTGGAATCCCAAGGCAACTAACAGCAAGCTACACTCCTCAAGAGAATGGAGTAGCTAAAAGGAAGAATTGAAGTTTGGTGGAGATGGCAAAGAGCATGCTTAAAGCCAAGTATCTTCCAAAAACTTTTTGGGCAAAAGTAATTTATACAATACCTTACATTCTCAATCAAAGTCCTATAAGTGTATTACATTAACAAATTCCTTTTGAAGCTTGGTTTAGATGGAATCCAAAGGTAACTCATTTTAAAGACTTTGGTTGCATTGCATATGTTCATATTCCATGTCAAAGAAGAACAAAAGTTAATGATGATAGTGCAAAGTGCATCTTTATGGATTATAGTATTGAAAATAAAGGTTACAGATTCTATAATCTTATCAATAAGAAGTTGCTAATCAGTCGTGATATAGTATTTGATGAAAGAAGTGCTTGAGATTGGGGTAGGTTGTAGCCTTATTTAGGATCTATCTAAGAAGATGATGAGCCGATTGACACTCCAATGCTTCAAAAAGATGAGAATAATTCTGATTCTACCCCTCCACACCAAGTACCAGTCCAACAAGCTCAACATCATCAGCCTCTTCCTTTTCCGAAACATCACTAAGAAAATGGAGGTGATTGAGGGAGATATATGAGTAAACTAAAAGATATCAGATTGCACAAGTTGAAGAACCAAGCTCATTTGAAAAAGCAGTGAGGAATGATCAATGGTAAGATGCTATGTAGCGAGAAGGCATCAATTCAAAAAATACAAAGTATGACTGATTGCTAAAGATTATATGTAGCGAGAAGGCATCAATTTTGATGAGACATTTGCTCTAGTTGCAAAATTTGATACTTTTTGAATTGTTTTAGCTTTAGTTGCTTATAATAAATGGAAAGTCTATTAATTTGATGTGAAATTAGTCTTTCTTAATAGTATTCTAGATGGAGTGTAAGACTTGTATACCCAATTATGGGCTTAAAGAAAATAAATAATATAGAAGTGGATAGTTTTTAAATTGCTCACATAAGAAAGTGGTGGGGAGTTACTAAACTATCCACAAGCCTATAACTCTTATATAGAAGATGAGAGTTTGATTTTTTGGTGTCTCTCGCTTCAAGATTATGAACTCTTGAGACTCCCAGCTCTCTGAGTCTCCTGAAAGCTATTTGCAAGAGATAAATATAGTAAAAAAAGGAGAGCAATAATAAGTGATTAAAAGATAATTCAAGCTGTGACAATTGTTTTTGTTCCATTTTGTGATCGTAAATATTATCGACAGAACAAGAGGATTGGTGTTTAATCCATCAACATGATTTTCCTAAATCTAGTGATTTGGGCCTATAAGAGGTAAGTCAATTTCCATTATAATTCTCTAGTTTCTACATTGATATCAGAGCCATTTATGGATTAAATTTATTTTTAGATGTGCTTGAATGTATATTTCTATGTTTAAATATGAAATTATATATTAAGTACTTCAATTATGTCTCAAATAGTAATTAATGATATTCTGCATATCTGGGCCTAATTTTTTGATCATGTTGTTGCTCATGATCGACATATTATATGCATAATTGGGATTTTGGAATCAAAACTTATAAGTATTCAAAGTTAAATAAATAAATAAATAAATAAATAAATAAATAAATAAATAAAGAAGAAGAGGGACAAGACTCCTAGTGTCCATCCTCTTTTCTCTTCTTCTTCTCCGACATGGCAAGATCAAGCTCCGACGACCAATGGGACGAGCCAGCAGTGAGTCCCATAGAGTCCCATCCAGATCCAAACAAAATAAAAAATAAGAAAAAAAAGAGAGGGGTAGCAGTTCCCACCGTAGTGTCCTCCTCCGTTGCGATGATTGTATGCGGCCATCTAGGTAGGTGGCGGCAATCCCAATGGGTAGTGGTGTCGGGTGCTGGCCCTTTTCTTCCCATCTTCTTGTGAAAGATTAAACAATTTTTTTTTTTTTTGGGAACCACTAGATCCCGTCTCTAGTGGTGGTGGGCACTAGATCCCGTCTCTAGTAGAGAGGACAACAATCGGAGGCCATGGATGGAGAGAGGCTGGCGATCCACCTATTAAGGTTTCCTACTGACCGCTGAACCAGAATGAGGTGAGGAGGGGAGCCAATTTTGGCCCCCTTTTCCACCGCCTAATCAGGAGGAAGGAGAAACCTTTAATTGATTTCAGGTTCTGACTTTCAACCCAAAATTTGAACCTGACTGGCTGATTTGAACTTAAATAAAAAATTTACATTTTACTCCCTATAGAAGTATAAAATTTGATATCAATGTTTATAAAATTTACATTTTAGTCTTTGATGAAGTTTATTTTCTAACAATAGTTCTCCAAAAATTTACTTTTAGTCATTAAGTGTGAGACTAATGTACTCGTTTAATTTATTGACAAATAAAATATCAATTATTAGAACTAAGAAGGCTATTAGAGGACCTATTGAGAAGAACAAGTTCATTGATTGATCTGAAATCTAATACAATGAAAGGCAATAACCTAGAAGCACACTTGATGATGAATAACCAAATAATAAAGAGGTTTTGAAGAGAGTTTGCGATGGACAAATTTCATAAAATGGAACTCTTGTATGACATAGTACCAGACTTTTGGAAAAGAGTAACAAGAGAATATTAGAAACACAAGAAGATGCATACTTATGAGAAACTAGTTGTCAAACTTAAAGAGACTTATGGGACCTTAACAACTAGGTCAACTATTAGACAAAATTATATTAATTCTCATAGTACGATATGTGTAGTAGCTAAAAATATTTGTACTTATATTTTTTATCTATTTTAAATTCACTACAAGAAAATAGAATTTTTGCGATAAAATTATCTGCTATGAAAATATTTTTATCATAAATACCTGTATTTACAATGAAAAAATATTTTTGTTATGCATAATACATTATTTATAATAAAAAATATTTTTTATCATAAATAATAGAGTATTTATGACTATATAATATGTCACCTTGGAAGTGTATGAAAGAATCATTTATTTTTATGTCACTATTGATTTCGGATCTGAAAGCATCAGGTAATGAAATTGATCTATATCTATGATCCTTAATCAACGATCTAAAAGAGTTATGAAAAAATAGAGTGCAGACATATGATTTTGTTAGTCGAAGAAATTTTAAGTTATATGCTTCGATTTTATGGATCATAAATAATTTTTCTACATATGAAAACTTATCAGGTAGAGTATTAAAGGATATCTGGCATGCATATCCAATATGTAACAAGGATACATCCTCCTTATATTTAAAGCATGGAAGAAAATTTTGCTTCATGGGTCATCGACGGTTTTTATTTGCTAATCACTCTTGGAGGATCTGTTATAATCAATACTTTGATGGTAAGTCCTGGCATTCGTCACCAAAGAAGTTAAGTGGAGTGAAAGTTTTAGAATAACTTGAAGCCATTAAAAATATAAAATTTTAAAAAATATTAGATACTTGCAAGTAGAAACATATTGAAGCTGAGCTAAATTGGATAAAGTAAAATAATTTTTTTGAACTACCGAACTGGAAGTAGCTACTACTTCGTCATAACCTATATATAATGCACGTTGAGAAGAATATTTATGATAATATCATCGGTAAAGTGTTGAATATCGTAGAAAAAAAAAAAGATAATTTAAAAGCTCATCTTGATTTACAAAAACTAAAAGTTTGATTGGAGTTATATTTAGTTCATCGAGATGATAAATTTTTTATACCACCTGCATGTTATTCATTAGCAAGGAGAAAAAGAGTTTCTGTGGATAGTTCAAAACTATAAAATTTTCTAATACTTACATTTCAAATATATCATGGTGTGTTGGCAATAACGATGGCAATATCTCTGACATAAAAAGTCATGACACCCATGTGATGATGCAACGGTTGCTTCCTGTAGTCATGCATGGCTATCTGAGTAGTGATGTTCAAGCTATATTGATTGAGTTGGGAGTATTCTTCCAAGAACTGTATTGTTAAAAATTAAAAATTAACTTACCTGAAAAGTTTAAGAAGGATATTGTGCTCATTCTTTGTAAGTTAGAAAAAAAATTTTCATCATTTTTTTTTGATCTTATAGTGTATCTGACTGTTCATCTCTCAAAGAAAGCTCTTTTGGCTGGACCAATACATTATCAGTGGATGTATTCTATTGAAAGATAAAAAAATTATAATCTTTTTGTTATATCAGTTATAAGATATAAATGTATTAGTTAAATATAAATTTATTTTTATTTATAGATTCTTGTGTATCCTAAAAAAGTATGTGCACAATAAAACATAGCCTGAAAGATTTATAGCGGAAGCATACATAGCTATAGAGTGTGTCACTTTCTGCTTGATGTATCTTGACGATATCAAAATAAGATTTAATCATGCAAATCGTAACGTAGACCATGAATGGGGTGACGATGAACGACACTATCCATATTCAAACAAATGGTTCGACCGATGGATGGAAAGAGATATGAGTTTATAAATGTGAATGAGCTATTCAAGATACACTTCTATGTTCTAAATAATTATGAAAAAATTGAAGATTTTATTAAGTACCATTTAAGCATATTTTTTAGTATTCTAACTAATTTTTTCATATCGATATAAAATTAAAAATTATGACTTATTACAGTAAGCACAAAAATATACTATTCAGAGAGAATAATACATATATTGATGATCAACATAAGAGAAAATTTGCAAAATGGTTTAGAGACCATGTAAGTTTTAGTAGTATTACATTATATTTTAATAATTATAAAATTAATTATTTAAATCAATATAATTTTTTATGTTATGTTGTAGATAAAATCTAAGCATTTCAATAAAGAAGAGGATGCGACTGATGAGTTGTACGATTTAACATGTGACCCCGATCGAAAGATTAACCACTACGCATCCTGTATCATTAGAGGAATGAGATTTATATAAGAGAGCTTGAAATACAAAAATGGACTCAGAATAGTGGGATTGCTATGATAGAATATGAAGGAGAAGAGGAGATTGAATATCTTGGTGTATTGATAGATATCATAAAATTGAAGTATGGGTCTAATGATTCATTATTCTTGTTTCAGCTTGAATGGTGGGATATTAGTAATAAGAAGATTGATATTCATATCGATCCATACTTTATCAGTATAAATTTTATACAAATATGGTACTAGAATGAGCCGTATATATTAGCAACTCAAGTTAAACAAGTAATATATTTGAAGGATCTGAAGTATAGAGGTGATTGACATGTCATACAAAGAATATTATCTAGAGGTGTATATAATATACCAATCCGACTAGAGATGGATGAAAATTCAGATCTACATGAAGAGGAAGCTCTTCAAGAGGAAGAACAAATATTGATCGAACTCCTTATTGATGAAGAATTTGTGAAACTCCTTTGAATAGGGCTGATCTATCGCTCAACAAAGTTAAAGCTGATTTTATATTTAATTTTGATGATTTGGAGTGTGACGATCAGTTCATAAATGATGATGAGATAGAAGATGATACATTAGTCGATTATTGTGATTCGAAGGAGGACTTACAAATCAAGAAGGATACGGATATTGATGAGTAGATCTATATTCTTTGTTGAATCTTCTCTTGCAATAATGGTATATAATATAATTCTATTTATTAGCATGGATATATTTTTCACTATTATTATTTATTATTATATTTATTTATATGTCAAGTTAGTTATATGCATGATTTAAGCATTGCAGGTATAGTGCCAGGAGGGAGACAACCACGTTCGAGTTTCCAGTTTACCCTGGAGGATGAGCCTTCCCTCATTTCCACTGTCGCACCATCGAAGCTGCCAGAGGGTGCTGCAAAGGCAGGTTTGAGTGGTATTTTAATATTTTTTACATAATAAAATTTGATTTTAATTGTATCTGTTAGATTTATAGATAACTATCATATTAATGATTTATTCATTATTGTTTCAGACTATTCTCTGTAGGTGATGAGGAGAGGGTGAGGTCCATCAAAAAATCTCATCCTGGAGCATTGGAGAGGTGAGCACGAGGGACAACATCTCTGTATCAAGATTTTATCTGATTTCATTATGCCCATTAGGAGATGGTGCGAGCCATGACAGACTGAGCTGGGCATCATATGCCATAGCTATGCCCCTGTGATGCTCTTCGATTGGCATCACATTACACCGACTCAGAGAAAGGTCTTCTATAGTCACTTACAGATAAAATAATATTTTGTAAAATATTTAATTAGTACTGTATTATTATAATATTAGTTATTAGTAGGCTATATTTGATATTGTTGATTTCGAACATGATTATATGTTGCAAGATATGGATGATTTATGCTCGCATTTCAAAGATTACCGGCATTGCATTCATCACCACTGGTATGCTGTATTGTAGGACTAAGGGGTGGAGGCAGCAGAGCAGCGGCCATATGATAGCATCAGTATCGAGGACTGGGCTGTCATATGCCACAGGTATGAGAATCCGACATATCAAGTTAAGCATCTAATTTTTTTAAAAAAAAATTTAATAATTAAATTATTTATTCTTAAATTTAGTTAGTTACTTACTAATTTGACTGTTAACTGGGCACGATCGATATACCCAAAATATCGTGAATCGGATGAGACAAATCATCTCGCACTGTGAGGGTTCGAGACTGTTCGCTCACCATATAGAACAGATGGTAAGTAATTTATATTTAATATATTTTAACTATTTAAAAATTTTTTATTAATTATTCTCAAATTACAGAGAGATATAGAGAGTGAGGAGATTTTTGGTAGGATCGAGATCTACCAGCGGATCCACTAGCGATGGTTAGGGGAATGGATAGCAGGGAGTCAGGAGCTTTATGTAAGTATTTTTAACTATTTTTTATTGATATTTTGATTTTCAGTATAAATTTAGAATAGCTACAACTTTAGCTTTCAGGATCGTATGATAGAGATTAAATCCTAGCCTACTCCTGAGAGCTCAATCACACCCACAGATGATGAGATATGTGATCATATACTTGATACAAGATCCTATTATATTAGAGGGCTAGGGCATGGGATCAGAGTTCTCCATCCTTATGCTCATCTAAGGCTGACGTTCATGCTGCCTGCAATATCCGACTGACAGAGATATAGAGATAGACTACTAAGAATCAACAGCGAGCTGATGAATTGGCTGTATGTATTGACACATACCAATTATTCTAGATATGATGATGGAACGGTTGGCACAGATGGAGCAAATGATGGAGCTAATGAGGCAGCAGCAGGCCAGTCTGTCGTACTCCATCTATTTTTCTTCTCCAGATGCTGATACTTGATGGCCAGTGATTTATTTTTATATTTTTTTTATTTTTATTTTGAACCTCTTGTAATCATTAAATTTATTTTTTTATAATTATATTTTAATTTAATAAAATGATCAAATTTATTTATGAGTTTATTATGTAAATTTTTTATTTTTATTTTATAGATTATAAATATAAAATATTAAAAATATAAATTACAAAATATATATTTATAATTTTTTTTTAAAAAAATATTATATTTTAATTAACGATGAAATTATTCATGATGGAAGATTTTCGTCACAAATAATTTATTTTTTTTAAATTTAATTTTTTTTAAAAATTATTTATGATCAAATATTTTCATCATAAATAATATTTTTTTATGACATAAATATTTATGACATAAATTTTTCATTACAAGTAATTTATTTTATTTTTTAAAAAATTTAAAATATATTTTTAAATTATTTATGATAAAAATATTGGTCACAAATAACCTTATTAGAGATGAAAATAAATTGATCACTAATTTTTTATTTATGACATAAATTTATATCATAAATAATTATACAAGTAATTTAAAAAATAAAAAAATTAATAAAAATATTTTATCGTAAAAAATATTATTAGTAATGAAAATTTTTATTTCATTGTAAAATATTATCTGCAATTTTATTTTTAGCAACTAATTATTAGCAACAAAATTTTTATCATAAATAACTATTTGTGATAGAAATTTAATATTTGCGATATTTTTTTTGCATCGCGAATATCTTTTTTTATTGTAGTGATTGTTGAATCATGTTTTGAAATATGCTTGTATATATGCATGTTTTCTTTTATATTGTATTCACACATATAACTCATGTATAGTTAAATTCTATTATTTATGTAAGGTTAACCGTTCAATTATATTTGATTAAGTGGGAGCAACTGATAATTGCATAACATGTGTTGTTATAAAAGTATTACTAAGAATAGATGATAAATAATGGTCTTCTAACATAAGATATGAAAGATGATTAATTAAAAATATAGTGAACTTTCGATTTCGTTACTTATGTTAAGGATATCATTATTTATGCATGCTACAAAGTTAAATAAATATATGCTTGGGTGGAAATGTACTAGTTTTCATTTTGTATCAAATGTCTATGTAGTTTGAGATGGTATTAAAGAATATTATTGTTGACCTTAATAAAGACAGAAAATTGGATGGCAAAAACTATAATATCTAGGGGTGCAAATGGGTTGGATCAGACCGAGTCATGATCGACCCCAATTCTATCTGATTCTTTAATCAGATCTTGATATTGGATCCAAATCCAGCCCAACAGAAGATCGGATCAGGTCAGGTCGAGTTCGTGATCAAACTTTTTAACCCAATGGATCATTCGGATCGGATCAAATCTATGTATAATCTGATCCTAATCTATAAAATATAGATCTAGTTCAGATCCGGATTGGATCTAGATTGGATTGTGGGTCAAATTAACCAATAGACATTAGCTATAACTATTCAATCGATTTTTATGAGTGGAGTCAAAGTTGATTTTACAAGTTTACCATCCAATGACACTCACGACATAATGATTTTTAGAGTAGTCATCAATATATGATAATTACATCCTAGAAAATTGCTAAGACGTATCTCATGTATATATGAAAGTCGGTCGTGGGATACAACTGGAAGTGAAATATATATTTCCTACTAATCCTCTAAATTTCTTGACTTGGAAAGATTGTGTAGGTTTCATACAAAGAATTTTTCATGGAGGTGGCAAGGAAAAGAGATAATATTTATTGGGGACTCCATTAGCTTAAATCAGTGGGTGCCACTCAATTATGGGGGTGGAAAGAAAAGAAGATAATGTTGTATAGGTGAAAAGCTCGCTGTAACTTATGCCTAGCCCATGCTAGTATATAATAGATTTAGATCATATAATGGGTTAGGGTCAAATCAGATCATTGAGAATAAGATCCATATAAATCCAAAAATTTAAGTGGGTTGGGTCGGGTTAAAATTTAATAAATCCAGATTCAATCAAGAAAATAGAATAGATCCAATTTTAAATCTGACTTGGATCCATGGGTCCTTTTAAATGGTTCGGGTCAGATCTTTGTGGGTCGGGTTGGGCTAGGTCGCAGGTCAACCTGACCCATTTGCATCCTTAATAATATTTGGCAAACTAAAATCCACCATGTTCTTAAAAAATAAGAGGCTTTGGAAGTCATCAATTATGCCAATATGGCTAATCTTGGTGAGGAGAACGATGCTCAAAATAGGAGAGATCAAAAAGATTATCATGCTTGGAGGGCAAAAGATACAATTGCACATGGTATTCTAATAAGCACAATGGTAGATGATTTTGTGGATGAGTGCAAGTAGTTCTCCACTGCTCAAGAGATATGGGTGCACTTGAAAGAGAAATTTGATGGGATAACTATGACTAGGTTGCGATAACTGATCATTAAATTTGACACATACAAGAAACACCCTAATCACACAATAAGTAAGCATTTGAATGAAATGTCAAAGATGATTAGGGAGTTGAAAGTAGCTGGTTATATCCTAATAGATGAGCAGCAAGTCCAGACAATGATCTGTTCTCTTTCTAATAGCTGAGAGCATATGAAGCTCAATTTAACCCACAATGATAGTATCAAAACATTCACAGATATTGTCTAACATGTTGCATTTGAGGAGGAGTACCTTGTATCTAAGAGAGGCAGTGAGAGGGTCTTCCTAGTTAAATCAGGTTCAAAGAGAGCTTCGAGCTCTAAGAACAAGGGTAAAGGTCAGATGTGGAAAGAAAAGAGCAAGAAAGCAAAAAAAAATTGCTCGTAAGCCTAAGAAGAACTTCAAGATAAACAAGAAAAGCAGACAGTTTAAATGGAAGGAGAAATCCAAGATGAAGTATTTCAGTTGCGGCAAAATGGGCCATTTTACTCGTGATTGTAATGAGTAGAACAAGATAACACCTCACACTAATTTGAAGGGTACTATTTGCATTTTCAGTACAATATTGCTCATTGATTCTTATCCTATATGGATTATAGACTCAAGAGCCATGGATTATGTGAGTGGAGACCAGGAGCATTCTTGGAGTACCATCGCATCCAAGCAGGGATAAGTTGGATATGTGTATGTAACTATGCAGGACTAAAGGTCAAAGGTATTAGAACATGTAAGCTGATTTTACACAATAGGAGAATCTTATACCCACATGATGTCCTCTATGCTCAATTTAATCTCCGTGAAAGTTCTTCTTAGCTTGGGATATATTTTATATTTTCATGTATGTTGTCGATATTTACTATGATGACATTTTAATTACTTCAACATATTTGCTAAATAGTTTCTTTGTTGTCAATGATGGATATTCTGCTAATATTTATCATAATAGTAGTTATTTTTTATTAACTATTTCTTTCAATATTGTGGATGTGGATGTGAGTGTATAGCATACTAGAATAGATCACATTAGATAAGAGAGAATGAATAGATTAGCTAAAGAAGGACTTTTGGGTCCAATTGGCAAAATTGAATTAACTAATTATGAACATTGTCTAGTTGGAAAAACAACTAAGAAAGCATTTGGAAAAGAAACAACGGCTGATAATCCATTATAACTAGTCCATTCAGACATCTATGGTCCAATGAGCGTTAGGCTAGACACGGTGCATATTATTCATTATTTTCATAGATGATTATACTTGATTTGGATATATCTATTTGATTTCTTATAAGTTAGCAGCATTGGATTACTTTAAATAATATATTAACTTGGTTTAAAATTAATTGGATAAAAAAATTAAAACTTTGAGAACTGATCAGGGAAGAGAATATCTATCTGGACAGTTCAAGAAACTATGTGATGAAAAAGGAATAGATAGACAGTTGACCATTCTTGAAACTCCATAGCAGAATGGAGTGGCTAAGAGAAGAAATAGGATCCTATTGAAATTAGTCAGGTCTATGATGGCATAGACCAATCTCCCAATTTCTTGTTAGGGTGATGCTTTGTTAATGGCTTTGTGTTGAATCGTGTGCCTTCTAAATTGATTACATCAACTCCATATGAGTTATGGAGAGGTAAGAAACCTGACCTATCTAATCTGAGGCTTTAGGGGTCTGCAGTATATGTTCATGATCCTTTCCACAAATATGAAAAATTGGATCCAAGAAGAAAAAAAGTGTATCTTTATAAGATATCCTGAATACTTGAAAGGATATGTGTTCATAGGTGAACATCTAGATGGAGGAATAATTGAAATTGAATTATGAGATGTCATATTTTTGGAGAATGAGTTTTTAAGCAGAGATAAGATAGACAAAGAAATTCAATTATATGAATTAAATGAGACTGAAAATAAGAAAATTAAATCTCTTGATATGAGTGGGAGCAATTCTATACCTTAAGATGAACCATCTCAGAATTCTCAAATATGAAAGAGTACTCATCTGAGTATTCCTCGCAGACAATTTGAGCTTGAAGGTGAGGCATTTATATTGGCTTCATATGATGAAGCAGAACCAAAACCAGATGACGAAGCCTAATCTAGCTCTACCAAAGAACAATAAAAGATTGCAATGGAAAAAAAAATGGAGTCAATGAATGCAAATCATATTTAGAATTTGCTTGATCTGCCATAAGGGTGAAAGGCCATTGAAAATAAATGGATTTATAAAATCAAAAGAAAAGCAGATGGGATAATTGAGAGGTATAAAGCACGACTAGTAAGGAAAGATTATACCCTGCAGGAGGGTATATACTATGAGAAAATCTTTTCTCTAGTTGTTAGATTTATCTCAATTTATTTAATACTAGCCATAGTAGCTCAAATGGACTTAGAGCAACGTCAAATGGATATTGAGATGATTTTTCTCAATGAAGAATTGGATGAAAAAATTTATATGAAACAATCTGTAGGTTTTGTAGCCAAAGGTCAAGAGGACAAGGTTTGTAAGTTAAACAAATCAATATATGGTTTGAAATAGTCATCCAAATAGTGATATTTGAAATTCCACAAAGCTGTGTCATCCTATAATTTTAACATTATCAATGAAGATCATTGTGGTATGTTAAACATGATGGAGATAATTTTATTATCTTGTCACTGTATATTGATAACATTCTATTGGCTGATAATAACAAAGAGTTTGTGAATACTATCAAGAGATGGTTAACATCAAATTTTGAGATAACAGATATGAGAGAAGCTGCATATATTTTGGGGATCAAAATTCATAGAGATCATTCTAGGAGACTTTTGGCTCTCTCTCAAGAATTTTATATCAAGAAGGTTCTGGAACTATTCCACATGCAACATTGTAATCCTATTGATGCTCTTGTAGCAATAGGTGAAGACCTTAGTCTTGATATATGTCCTAAAACTGTAGAAGAAAAGAATGAGATAGCCAAGGTTCTTTACTCGTGTGCTGTTGCAAGTCTGATATATGTCACCATGTGTACTAGATTAGATATTTGTTTTGCCATTGGATCAGTAAGTCACTATCAGTCAAATTTTAAAAGAAAATATTGGAAAATAGTCAAGAGAATTGTGAGATATCTCAAAGGCATCATGGATTATTCCTTGTGTTATGAAGGAGATTGCTTGCATTTGGATGGATCGATATTCAGATGCTAATGGGGCAAGAGATTTAGATGAACGCAAGTCAACATCTTGTTACATTTTCTTGCACAATAATGGCGTCATATCATGGAATAGCAAGAAACAAATCAGTATTGCACTCTCAACCATGGAAGCTGAGTTTACAGCTTACTCATTAATAGTATAAGAAGCTGTATGGTTGAGGAGATTTGAGCAAAGTATGAGAATAATGAGTGACTTAATCAGACTTGTAATAGTATACAGTGACACTCAAGCTGCAATAGCTCATGTCAAAGACCTAAAGTATCATGGGAGAATGTTACATAAACACTAAGAATAACTTCATAAGAGAGATATTGGCACAAAATGAAGTGAATTTAAAATATTTTTCTATGCGATGAATGTTAGTCAGTCCCTTTACTAAGCCTATTTTGAGAGATATATTTGTTGCTAATATAAACTCAATGGGATTGCGTAGAATATAAATTATTATATAATGCTACATTTTGTATGAATTTTAATGCTAATGAATGACACATTTTCCTTCTAGTTATAATGTTGTTGAATTAGACTGGCACATGCATATTATATTATGAGGAATATAGGTACATCGTCAGGCTGAAAGTTGGCTCTCTCATACGAGCGACCACCTTTGACATGAGAGTTATATATAAAGATGAGACATATGTTGTCATACCTCCGATCTGAGATAGCGAATCGAAGATCATGGCAACCGCTGCACACTCATAAAAAATTTTTCAACAAGCATGCAAGGTAACTTATCACGATATCAATATATCATAGTGGAGTAAAATTTAAATAATTTATGTTCAATTTTAATTCAAATAACTAAATTAAATATCTTACATCAAATAAAGTTTCATTAAAAATAATATAAAAATAAATCTAAGTTCAACCAAGCTAACAATGCCAAATCTCATCTCTAAAAACTCTCTTCCAAATTTAATGCTCATGCTCTTAATTAATTATCTAAATCTGAAAAATAAAAAAGAGAGATAATGAGCTTGATAGCCTAGTAAGTAATGAATATCACAACTAGATATTTTAGATATTATCATAGATATGATATTTGAAAATAAATACCATGAATAACATAACAATATATTTGATACTAATTTAATGCAAATCAAATCTTTCAATTATTCATATATAAACATAATCATAAATTTGATTTGAATAAGAAACACATATAACTTAGCAATCTTTAATTATAGTCAATATATAACCCCCATTGGTAGGGTCTACTGAATACTAGTGCACAACCCCCACTGGCAGGGTCCACTGAATATCAATGTATAATCTCTATTGACAGGGTCCACTGATTATCAACACACAACCTTCACTGACAGAGTCCATTGAGTATCAATATATAATCCTCATTGGTAGGATTCAATGAAACATAGTTAGGTTGAGAGTACAAATCCGATTCATATCAAAATACTTTTGCAACATAACATATATATTATAATTCTACTGAACATATACATAATCAATAAATCATAGTATTTCAAAAATTATTTTTTTTTCAAAATATAATTTTATAAATCATATAAAATTTTAAAAAATAATTACTTGCTTTCAAAATAAATCATAAAATATCTCGAGAAGATGGTTCATTACTTATTTTTCGCAGAATACTTAATGAACGGATCGATAAACCTTAAAAATATTCTTTAGAATCTATTATTCAATATCTTATTAATTTTAATTCATAATTAAATTAAAATCAAATTCTAAATCAAAATCTCACTTAAGATCAGATCGAAAATTGGGTGTGTCTTATCAATTGGATTTCTAGGATAAAATCAAACTAATCATGAAAGATGGGTCTTTAGTTTCATAAATCCAAGAGAGAAATCCATCAAGAGAGAAAAAAAAATAATCTAAAAAAAAAAAATCTAGAGAAAGAAAGTAGAAAGAGAAAATAAAACTTTTAGAGAGAGAAAGATAGAATTCATATTCAGAGCAGAAAGAGAAGAGAGAGAAACTCTTTCTCTTTCTTTTCTTTTTTTTTTCTCTTCTTCTTCCATCCTTGATGGTGACCTTCAAGGTCGGGTGCTGTCCCTAATGACCCTCCAGCAGCCAGTTTCGATGATCGACAGTGGCTCATGACGATGGAGATAATCAAAACAAAATGAGAAAAACACGGGATCCCAAAATCAATGGCTTTTAAGGATTTTTCGACAAATAATTTGACACAAACTCAAGCTTAAATCCTATACAAGAATGAGGGAAGGATAATTAGAGAAATTTATTTAGTCTTTGAAAAGGATTGATTAGATTTTTAGTGGCTAAAATAAGATTATTCCATCAGTATACAGGTCGAAATCAGGAAAGAGAACCAGTGATTTAAATGGTGATTTTTGAATATTTTTGGATGAGGATGAATCGAGAGGTAGATGTCTTTAAATAGACCTTAAAGGGAAGAGTTTTAATTTGATTTCAAAGATTTTCGGATGGTATTTGGATTCTTGATCGTGGAAGGAAAAGAACTCCTATGGGAGTTCTAGCAAAGAATCGACAGCCCAGCACGTGCTCAACACGTGCTAGCTTAAAAGTTTCCTTTTTTCATATATATCTTAAGATCCATGCTAACTCTTTTGGGTTGGAGATCTAATTTAGAACTAGGGTATTACATTCTCCCCTCCTAAAATAAAATTTCATCCTCAAAATTTTTCTGACTTAGGATTTATAGTTCAAACCTTATCCTCAAGCATTTTGATTTTTAATCCTCGATATAATTTCATCACTAATTCATTTGATAAAGATAAAATCAATACCTCAAGAGTAGATCTAGGCCAGAACCATTGGTTCTTATAATCAAAATCAGTATCTTAATTTTAGATAAGGATATAAAGTTTCTCGTCAAAATACATCTATATTTGTCTTAATTGATCTATCATAAGATTATAAATAAATTTTACTATCTCTCAATAGATGATCATTCGAGTATAAAATCTAAAATTGATAAATAATCTCACATTCTTTTAAAGAGATAGAGAAGCATAAACTTCAATATTCTAAATTCAAGATCAATAATCAATGGTCCACTCATCCTAGACTTAAGATACTAAACAATTTTTTCACATAATAGAGAGTAGGCATACTTGTGAAAATCACATAGTGACACCCAAAATAGTCCCTAATTAAAAACATTATTTTTTCTATATCAATGAATTTTTTCTATTAAGAAATATCAAATCATGTCTTCCATCATAAACTTTTAACTCAAAGAATCAAATTGCTGACTATGTCAAAATAATCTCAGATAATCTAGATCATCATGCTTTCATTACGTACTGTGATTCATATTCATCAATACATTTGTGTTAAATCTAAGTTCCTAAGTTATGTCACGATTAATATACGCTATTATTTTAATATCCCTGACGGTGTTTATCCACCTATACTTATGTCTGATTCTATGTGTTATAATTAATTCACTTATACTCTGATACCATATTAATTGTTATGCCTCTGATCCGAGATAACGAGTCGAGGGTCATGGCAATCGCCGCACACTCATAAAAAATTCCATCACAAGCATGCAAGATATCTTATCATGATATCAATACATCACAGTGGAGTAAAATTTAAATAATTTAAATTTAATTTTAATTTAAATAACTAAATCAAATATCTTATATCAAATAAAGTTTTATTAAAAATAATATAAAAATAAATTTAAGTTCAACCAAGCTGACAGTGCTAAATCTCACCTCTAAAATCTCTCTTTTAAAATTAATACCCACATTCATAATTAATTATCTGAATCTGAAAAATAAAAGAGAAAGGTAATGAGCTTGATAGCCTAGTAAATAATGAATATCTCAACTAGATCTTTCAGATATTATCATAGATATGATCTTTGAAAATAAATGTCATGAATAACATAACAATATATTTCACACTAATTCAATGCAAATCAAATCTTTTAATTATTTATATATAAATATAATCATAAATCTATTTCAAATAAGAAACACATATAACTTAATAGCCTTTAATTATGGTCAATATATAACCTTCATTGGTAGGATCCACTGAATATCAGTGCACAACCCCCGCTGATAGGAACTAGTGAATACTGACGTATAATCTCTATTGATGGGATCCACTAATTATCAGTGCACAATCTCTACTGGTAGAATCCACTGAGTACCAATATATAATCTTCATTGATGGGGCCCACTGAAATATAGTTAGACTGAGAGCACAAATTCGATCTATATCAAAGTACTTTTGTAGTATAACATATATATTATAATTTCACTGAATATATGTATAATCAATAAATCACAGTATTTCAGAAATCATTTTCTTTTCAAAATATAATTTCATAAATCATGCAAAATTTTTATACTTATTTTCATAGAATACTAAATGAATGGATCGATAAATCTTGAGAGTATTCTTCAGAACTTATTATTCAATATATTATTAATTCTAATTTATAACTAAATTAAAATTAAATTTCAAATCAAAACTCTATTTAAGATCGGACTGAACTTGGGTGTGTCTCATTGTTTGAATTTCTAGGATAAAATCAAACTAATTATGAAAGATGGGTCTCTAGTTTCATAAATTCAAGAAAAAAATCCATCAAGAGAGAGAAACAGTCTAGAGAGAAAATCTAAAGAGAAAAAGTAGAGAGAGAAAATAAAATTTTTAGAGAGAGAAATATGGAATTCATATTCAGAGCAAAGAGAAGAGAGAGAAACTCTCTCTTTCTCTTTTCTTTTTTTTACTCTTCTTCTTCTTTTTTTCCTTTCTTTTTTTTTTCACAGGATAGAGGACCCACGCAGTCCTCTTCTCTTCTTTTCTTTCACAGTACAGGAAAGCTCTTGCTCTCCTTGTTCCTGAGCTAGAATGACAACCACCCTTGACGATGACCCTCAAGGTCGGGGGCAGTCCCCGATGACCCTCCACCAGCCAGTTTCGGTGATCGATCGTGGCCCACGATAATGGAGAAAATCAAAACAAAAAGGGAAAAATAGGGGATCCCAAATTCAGCAATTTTTAAGGATTTTTTGGCAAATAATTTGACACAAACTCAAGCTTAAATCCTATACAAGATTGAGGGAAGAATAATTAGAGAAATTTACCAGATCTTTGAAGAAAATTGATTTGATTTTTAGTAGCTAAAATAAGATTATTCCATCGATAAATAGGGCAAAATCAGGGAAGAGAACCATCTATTTAAATGGTGATTTTTGAAGATTTTTGGGTGAGGATGAATCGAGAGATAGATGTCTTTAACTAGACCTTAAAGGGAAGAGTTTTAATTTGATTTTAATCAGGTTTTTGGGTGGTATTTGGATTCTTGATCATGGAAGGAAAAGAACTCCTACGGGAGTTCTGGCAAAGAACCCACAACCTAGCATGTGCTCTGCACGTGCTGGCTTAAAAGTTTCTTTTTTAATATATATCTTAAGATCCCTGCTAACTCCTTTGGGTTGGGGATCTGATTTAGAACTAGGGTATTACACATGTGCACCTAAAATACAGAGATGATTGAGAGTTAATTGCATATTTTTTTATATGCCTCCTTGAACAAAAGGATCAAGATGCGGTCCAATTTCATTATAAGGATTGGACACTTTAATTCCACCAAAGTGTTAGCCTGGAGGAGTACCAAATTTGAGTTTAGGCATAATAGCACTAGGAGAAGTAAATAAATACTAAACTCAAGCTAAATATTAGAGAATGTCTAGGCAAAAAATCTATATAGTAGTAATATATAAAATAAATAACAACATACACTCTATGTTATTGTGAAAAGAAAGACTATTATGACATGTATTTCATACTATACATGTAAAGATGACCAAAAGGGAAAGTGAAATATATATATATTAATAGTAATAACAAATCCCTGCAATCTCATTGTATGAGTTCCATGAGGTAAATAAATTTTAGCCTCACTATTACCCCTATGGACTTTCGACTATGTCTTAAAGTGACAGGTTAATGTTTGCTACATTAATATATTTTTAATGGTGATGAATATAATTAGCCTTATAAGATATATTAGAAAAATAGTTGCTCTGAAACTAAGGGATATGAGTAGGAGAGAAAGACCATTGGTTACACCAACGGTGTGTATATATTCACTGATCGACTAGTTATATATATGTTAGCTAAAATTAACTTCTTATATATAATTATGAATATATATCATGGAAAGAAAACCAAATATGGCACTTGAGGGGTTGAGTATGTATTAATTATTGGTGTATATATCAATGCATCTAGAGAAAAAAGTAATTCTCAAGAAAATATCTTTTTATCGACTGCAAATGAATAGCAACTATAATTTACCTAACAGGTGCCCAGCAATATACCAAGGGTGTTCATTGGTCGCATGGTCTAATTGCCTCTATGATTGATCATTGAAAAAAGACTGTGTTTTAGGTTGAAAATGTTGCTAAGCCCATCATTGTGCAAGTGGAAGATGTAAGACTTGTATGCCCAATTATAGGCTTAAAGAAAATAAATAATATAGAAGTATATAGTCTTTGAACTGCTCATACAAGAAAGTGATAGGTGGTTATTAAACCACCCACAAATCTATAACTACCATACAAAAGAGGGGAGCTTGATTTTTTAAATTCTCTAGCTCCGAGACTATGAACTCTTGAGACTCCGATCTCTCTGAGTCTTCTGAAAACTATCTATAAGAGATAAATATAGAAAAAGAAAGGAGAGCAACAACAAGTGATTAAAAGGCATGCAATTCAAGCTATGGCAATTGTTTTCATTCTATTTTGTGCTTGAAAATGTTACTAGAAGAATAAGAGAAATGATATTTAATCCATCAAGATGATTTTTCTGAATCTAGTGATTTAGGCCTAAAGAGGTAAGTCAATTTTACTATAATTTTCTAGTTTTTTCAAGAAGTTTATATACAATAGCTGAAAGGTTATGAAGTTACAGGTCATGAAGGAAAGGTGTACTGACTAAAAAAAGCACTTTATGATTTGAAGCAAGCTTCATGGGCCTGATATGAGAAGATCAATAGCTATTTCGATACTTATGGATTTCAAAGACGTGCAAGTAAGCCAACATTGTATGTCAAGACCGGTGGAAGTGATGAGGCATTGATTGTGTGCCTATATGTTAATGATTTAATTTACACCAATAGTAGTTTTTTTTTTTTTTTTTTTTGATAAAGGTAGTAGTATTTCTTTGATGAATGAATTTAAGAAGTATATGGTTCAGAAATTTGGGATGACAGATTTGAGGCTGATGAGTTATTTTTTTGGGCCAGTAGTGAAATAATGTAATGAAGAAATTTTTGTTTCTCAAGAAAAGTATGTTAAAGGTCTTCCTGAAAGATTGGATATGAAAGATTGCAATCCGGTGAAAGCTCAATCAAAAGTTTAAATTGGATGATAATAAAGCAAAAACTGATTCTTATACTTAGAGGAGTTTGATGGGAAGCCTGTTGTATCTTACAAGCAGCAGGCCAGCCCGGTATTTTGCAAACTACCATCCTCCTATTATGATTTATGCAAAGTCCAAGCAAGGTACATATGGGGGCAGCTAGAAGGGTGTTGAGATATTTAAAGGGAACAAGCTTTTTTGGCATATAGTACACCAAAAATGATAACTTTCAGTTGTATAGTTTTTTGGATAGGATTGGGTAGGTTCAGCTGATGATCGGCAAAGGACAACAGGCTGTGCTTTTCATCTGGATCTAGTGCTATTTCTTGGAGTTTAAAGAAATAGCCATCCATCGCATTATCTTTATCAGAGACTGAATATATGGCTATATAAATTGCAATCCTCAATCCAATAAAATTTGAAGCTTTATTTTTAAGCAAGCATTACATTTTATATTTTTTCTTTGAATATAAATGGCTTGCTAATACTTGTGAGTGTAGAAAAAAACACTCTGATTGGGCTTTCTTAGTTAGGTTTCTTTTTGAGCCTTTCATACTTATTAAAAGACGAACAGGATTATGGATTGGTTGCATCTTACATAGTAAAGTACTTTGGTGGATAGTTTGGACATGATTATGATTTAATCCTTTTCATACTTCATGAATTTTTATTTTGAGATTTTGTTGAATTTATTCATACCAGGATAATACCCCTCTTTCAGTTCATTAGAGGAAAAAAAAAAAAATATCATCCATGTCTGAAATATATTGAAGGAGAAAAATGAGTATACTTATCAGTTCTGTCTTAATGTATGGTGAGCTGGAGTAATGTCTCTAAAAATTAGAGAAAAGTGTCTAACTAATTCTGTTCGTCCCGGTGCTGTTTGTTAATTATTTTTTTGATACGATTATATTAATTTAATATAAAAATAATTTAATAAATTAAGATACAGAAAATCACGGAGTCTGCAGTCAAATCTCGTTTTGTTAATTGTGCTTTGCGTATGAGAGTTGTCCAACTAATTCTGTTCGCCTCGGTGCTTTTTGTTAATTGTCCTTTGCGTATGAGAGTCAAGGAAAGTCGTATCATGACGCTGTAATTACTGCTATTCTCCGATCATCCGTCAGGAAAGACGAAGTTTTCTTGGTTCACTTCATTTGTTTCGTCAGGTGGTGTAGTGTGCGGAGCATTTAGTCCAAGCCACGGACACCCCTTTTATTTCCACTACGACAAGGCGTCATGCCTTGGCATTCTATTCCATAAATGTGGCGAATGATGCTTCGCCACGTCATCTGAACTGCATAATTGAATGGGCGCTAACTACAATTGCTCGTCCACCAGTGAGTCCTCGTGGGCTCCTCCAACCAACCCGTCAAGTGGTCTCAGGTCTCCGCTCGTTGATTCCGTCCGATGCGTATGACAAACTAAGTTGTAGACATCAGACGGCCATAATACACGGATGCCTTTGGCATTCGTGCAGTTGCTTCACGAATTGTGAGGTTACACGCTTAGAACTTACAGGCCGAAGGACTTCGATTTGTCCGCCACACATCGGGCGTAACCCTTCCATCCGTCCTTTCCCTCACGCCACCCTCGTGCTCAGAAAAATATCGAGTTCTTTTAGACGTTTGAGGGCGACCGTTGGGCATCCTCCCACCTCATCTCTCAATACTCCACTCTTCGAAGATCCAATCCCTCGTCCTCTCTCTCTGTCGGTTCTCTCCTCGCGTGAGTCCTCTCTATCTTTATTTTTTGTGATCTATTTGTCCATGTGAGTGATCTTTCGAAGCTCGAGTTTCTTAAAGCTTTGATTTTTTACTTGTTGATTTGTGTTTCTGGTGATTCTGATATTGTTTGTGTTGCGTCAAAAGTACCGATTCTGGTTGGGTGCTGGAGTTTGTTTCTTTGGAGAACTTCTGTTCTGATTTTGGGTTTTTGCTGTTGAAATCTGTGCAATAGGTTGTGGATTTAGTAACCTTAGAATGCCAAATCATCTGCTCGGTTGATGGTTCTGATCTGCTTGTTTGTTTATTTATTTATTATTATTATTTTTTTGCCCCTTCTACTTTGTGGTTTTAGGGTGTATTTGTTTTTTTAAAACTTCAGTTTTTGATGTTATGTCTGTCTTTCTGTGTGGAATGGTTTGAGTAGCAGAAAAAAATTTGGAGATTTTTATTGGATTTGTTTTCTTGGTTTGGCTGATGTTGTGGGATACTGTTTGTTAGTATTTTGTAATTGGTAATATTTGTCATCTATGTTTTCTCTGCGTCAAAATCTAACTATGGAACTTCTATATTAGTCCATCCTACAAAATCTTAGAAATGAAAACCTTGGAATAAATTCGTCCTAATTATTTGAATGCTCCGTTGTTGGAAATTCATACATTTTCATCGGCTGGTCTGTTCTTTAGTGGAAGAGGACTTCCGAGTTGGGACATGGGCATCTAAATAAATTCATGAGTGGCACAGTTTTTTTACTATTTCCTTTTATAGATTTTAGTTGTCTTGGATAAAGCCCAAATAAGGTGTTTCGTTTTCTGAATTTTGAGACTGCACTAGATTTTTGTGAAGGGAATTCTGCAAGAAAAAGTCTACTTTTATTTATGCAGAAATGGGCCCATGTATTCATTTTATTTTGGCCTTCGCTGGTCCATTATGCTCCTCCATTCTGACTACTAAAGAAAATAAATAGAAAACCATCCATCGACCTGTATTCTAAGTGCATCAACTAGCAATAGGTGCGCATCTAGTGAACTCATTTAACTATAGAGGAATGATGACCGAACTTGGAAAAAAAATGACCTGTTTTCACAAAATGAAACTAAAGTGAGTCCTGCAGAATCCAAAGATTTTCTTTTTCTTGTTTCAAAGTAACTATAAACTCAAAGAGTTTTTGCATTATTTCATGCATCCTTTTTGGTCAGTCAAAAGTTCTCTACTTCTGGGTCTTTCATTTATAGTCTAAATCACATATCAGAGCCTTGGTAGTTGCTCTGTCATGCATACATATCCAGCATGAGATGTCTTTTATTATCTCTTCATTTCATCAGAATAACGAATTGCATCATTTACTCATGTCTGAGCATGTTTTTTTGCACAGACAAATTTATTAACAACAAGATCTTATATGAACAGGCTTACTGCAATTTGATCTCTCTTACACTTTTTCTCTAGCAGCATTGTTACTCTTATATCCTTATCTCTTATAATTTTTATACTATACCCTCAAAATAATACTTATTAGGGTGAAGAAAATGTATTCATAAAATTATTATATTACTTCCATTTATTTCATTTATAGTACAGAAAATGATTTCCATAACTTCATACATAAGAGTTTCATTCCTTGCTACTAGATATTATACTAGATGTGGCTTATAGTATGTATGTATGTATGTATGTATGTATGTACAAGCTGGATTAGAAATGGTATGAGCTGAACTGCTGAATTTATAGTAGAGCCTTCAACTGGTACCAATATCATGTGCTCAAATATGTACAATGTTTGGTTTAATCATGCCTATTTTGCTTTCCAACATTAGAAACGGTATGAGCTAAACTGCTGATTGCTGAATTTATAGTAGAGCCTTCAAATTGGTACCGGTATTATGTACCCAAATATGTACAATGTTTGGTTTAATCATGCCTATTTTGCTTTCCAACATTATAAATGGTATGAGCTAAACTGCTGAATATATAGTAGAGCCTTCAACTGGTACTGGTGTTACGTACTCAAATATGTACAATGTTTGGTTTGATCATGCCTATTTTTCTTTCCAACATTTAACTTTTCAATGATAGTAATATTTGATCATTGAGCATTTTTAGATCATGTCCCCATGCTGCCTGTAGTTATTTCCTAGTCATTGCTATAGATCTGCTAATGGTTCCAAACTTCTTTCAAACTTGCTTTCACCACAAACAAGTGTGTTATAATCTTGTCATTAAAAACATTTTCAGGTAGCATATACCAAATAAGTAACTTTAGGTAAGAGACTTGCCTATCATTAAATCTAGAAGTCTAGTTAGTAGTTAACCTACCACTAGGTGCCAAAAGCTTGATCTGTCAGAGAGGGGTCAACAATGTATATTATGCCTTAACACCCCCTGTCCTCCTGTGCAGCTTGGCCCTGCACATGAAGCCATGAATTAGTCATTAATGACTCAATAAGAACGAATCAAGAATGACTTAACCGAGAATGAGAGAAGAAAATACTCAAGATAACAAATGGATGGTATAATGAAAAATTGACTTAAATGGGATTTGAACATGTGACCTTTAGCTCCAATACCATGTTAACTAACCACTAGGACCCAAAAGCTTAGACTATCATGAAAGGAGTTAAAAATGTATCTCATACCTTAATAACCCCACTCGTGCACAGCCTTGGTACCATGCGTATGAAAGTATAAACAAGTCATGAATGACTCAACTAACAACTAGCAATGAGTCAAGCGGAGAAAAGACTTAAGATAATAAAGGGGCTGTATGGAGAAATTTTTGGGCCAAATTGGAATTCAAACCCATGACCTTTGTGTCTGATACCATGTTAACTTATGACTATAAGCCAAAAGTTTAAGCTGTCGGGAAGGGGTTAACAATGCATGTCAGGCCTTAACATTTAAATGTAAGGAAACCTAACTTATTGCTCATATTTCAATTTCATGCAGTCTAGGAGCATTTTTCTAGGAACAATCTTCTAAAATTTGTCTGGATGTGGAAAGAGTCTAGATGAAGATGGCAAGTTCTCGTGTAGGAATGCTACTCATCTTGAAATCACAAACTATAATCAAAGGGTTAAACTAAAATAAAATCTATAAATTCAGCTGTATTCTTTAGATGTTGATATCTGATTAATGGTCAGTTGCAAAAGTTACACAATTCTTCTAGGAAGCCTCATCATACTTCATGCTTGACTTCATTTCAACAGGAAAGACTAGATGAAAATGATACCAAATAGAAATTATTCTTATTTTTAATAATTTATATGTACACTTTTGCTCATTTCCATTTCGGGTTATCTTTCCCTAATCCACTTTTGCCTGTCTCCAGCTCAAGGCTAATAAGATCCAATCATTACTGTGTGCAGGCTAGGTCTTCCTTATTGATTCAGCATTATGACCAGTATAGGAATACATATCAATGATTCCGATTTTAATATCTATGTGTACATGCCTATGTAATGCTACCTTGGTGTAGAAGCTTGGGCTGGTATCTTTGCTTTTGGGCTGATCCTAATACAATTAAGCCTTGGAAAAGTTCGGAACCTTGCCTAAGTAGATTGAGTTGTCTAGCATGGATAGATTCTCATGATGATCTTTGATTTAATGTTGGAAAAACGCAACCAGCTAAATTCTTGACGAAAAATCAAAACAATTTCTGTTTGATTACAAGGGTTGACTTGAGGGTGAAGGGAAGCAACCTCCTTTTTTCTTTTTGCTTTTTTGTTTTGAGATCGAGATTTGCAAGTGATGCTACCATGGTTTGGATCCCTTTTTCCATGCTTTCATTTACCTCTATGATTCTTTAAGTTCTACCATACGCTAACTTGGTAGAAAAGCTCCACTGTTCACTGTGTTCCTAGGTCCTTGTTTTATTTTCTTTAACTTTATTACTGCTCTTGCAATAAAAGTAAACCATGTTTTTGTGATGTGGGATGAAAAAACCATTGCCTTGATATTCATGCTAAGATCAACTAAAGGGCTCGAAAACACCTTAGATGACCTCTAGAATGATTCAAATTGAAGAAAGGTTATATGGTGACACTTGACTTAGGTTCTAAAAGAGCTCAAACTTTTCCAGTGGCAGGATGTATCATAGATATAAGTGATTTCAAAGCTTAATCAGCAACTGCAGTGTCAGAATTTTTTTAGCAAAGCTACTTTCATTTTGTCCAATATCAAGTTAGCTTTCCAAGCAACTTGAATCACCTCAATCACCAGTGGATGAGGAAGTTGTGGCCAAAATAATGAAGCATTGCCAATGCTGTCGATTCTAACAATTGTAATTATGGCTTCAGATGATTGAGACAGCAATACCCCTGTTACCTTATTGATTCTATGGGCTCAAAAACACCTTGGATGTCTGCTTGAATGATTCAAATTAAATAAAGCAAAGTTATATGGTGGAACTTGACTCAGGTTCTAAAAGAGCTCAAACATTTTCAGTGGTAGGATGTATTGTAGATATAAGTGATTTCAAAGCTTAACCTGTAACTGCAGAGTCAGGATTTTTTAGGGAAGCTACTTTCATTTTGTTCAATATCAAGTTAGCTTTCCAAGCAACTTGAATCACCTCAATCACCAGTGGGATGAGGAAGTTGTGGCAAAATAGTGAAGCATTGCCAATGCTTTTGATTCTAACAATTGTAATTATGGCTTCAGATGATTTAGACAGCAATACCCCTGCTACCTTTTTGATTCTAATGGTAGCTACCATGTTTCCAGTTAGAAATCTGCTGCATAGGAGTCCTTCTAGGACAAGGAGTCATGTGATAGCATCTCTATATACATCAGTCTTTTGACAACATTTATGCCATTAGATACCTTGGAAGTCATGCAACCATCTTTAAGGCATGGGATTAGCAATGAAAGTTTAGTTTTCTTCAATGCTAAGTTTGTGTCGAATTCTAGAGACACCATGAATCTTAGCCAACGTGAGGGGCCCTAAAAAACTATAAATGCTTTATCTCAAAGTTCGGCCCGATAGATCTGTTTCATTTAAGATGGAACTGAAATGAAATCTACTCCAGTTTTGTGTTTTGGTCATCTATTTTGGCTACTTCTTGTCCAGCTAGTCATTTCCAATCTAGTTTCAGTGGTATTTTGGCCAGAACTAAAGGAAACTAGCCATAAAAACCTTTTTACTTATTATTTTTTTTTTCTTTATCATATCGGAGTCATTTCTTTAGTTTGTTTAAGTACATAGATGGCTTTTCTTTCTTTGATTGAGTTAAAGTAGGAGAGAAATAATGCACAGACACCGTGATGGGTTGAGGCCTTTGAAAAGGCCCTTACTGTAACACATTATAAAGACTAAAGAGAACAACTAGAAAAAACTGACATTGTTTCCTATATAAAAGATAAATATAACATTTTATGACTATATCTAATATAGGAGAGGGCTGAGAGGGCTGAGTGGCCTTCTAGGGTCCTATTGGCATGTTGTATTGTCTTCTATTTACAGCCACTCAAAAACTTGATGCTTCTGTGAGTAAATTAGCTAAATTGTTGTTTTGGCTCTGACCTTGCATTGCTTGTTCTCAAATCATTTGGGCATTGCCACACCATTTTTCCTTTTAGAGAAGTAAGCTATGTGAAGGTGGCCTCCTCTTATTTTGTAAGATACACCAGAAATTGTTTTTCTCATCAATTTTTTTCCCTTTGCTTCTGCTAGACACTACCATTTATGGAACCTATTCTTTCTACATGGCTTAGACGCCCTTTTTTTCATTTTGGTGCATGCATCCTTCTTTTTACAGTGAAATCATCGTTGCTACAATTGTTTTCAACTTCTGATAATGATTGTCTCACCATTATTGCTTAATGTTGTTGTTTTTGGTTCCCCTGCTCAGTCTAATATGTTGTTGCCAAAATTTCTGGATATGATAAGTGTTTATTAATCTTATTATCCTTTAGTTGTATTTTCTACTATACTAAGTAATTTTACTAACTGACACTGAAAAAGTTATTTAATTGTTTTAAAATTTCGTGTAAATGGATGCAATACATTGCCTTATTCAGTTTTGATGCTTAACAGAAGGAAAAATGTCTGAGCACCTGGAGAATAAAGTTGAAAACGTCTTGAACAGCATAGTGGAAAGCATTGCCGACAATGTGTCAAAGCAAAAATCTGTGAGATTTTCAGAACAGCAAAATGCAGTCACCACCCAAATGAATAAACTATTTGGACGTCAGAAGTCTGTTCATAACATTTTGGGTGGTGGAAAATGTGAGCCATTTCTTCATCAATATTTCCTGCTTTTAGACGTTTAGTTTGCTCAAAATGATAAATCCATTTTGTGCTTGTAGCTGCTGATGTGTTGTTATGGAGGAACAAGAAGATATCATCAAGCGTCCTGACTGGTGCAACAGCTATCTGGGTTCTCTTCGAATGGCTTAATTATCACTTTTTAACTCTCTTATGCCTTGCACTTGTTATTGGAATGCTTATTCAGTTTCTCTGGTCCAATGCTTCAGGCATGTTAAGCAGGTACTGAAATTGCTCAAATATTAGATAACAACATGTGGAAGGTAAGATACTGACTGTTCATTTCTTACAGGTCTCCATCTGAAGTACCTCGCCTCGTTTTGCCTGACGAACTGTTTACGAACATTGCTGTTTCTATTTGTGCCCAAATCAATCAATTGTTGGGATTCATTCAAGATGTTGCATGTGGAAAAAACTTGAAAAATTTTCTCATGGTATGCTAGAATCTTGATCCCGTCCCTTGCATGCTTTTGTGTTATTCTTGTTGGTTTTAATACTTGTAGAAATCATTTGGCGAGAAACATTTACATCAAGTAATCCATTGATAAGAATAGATTGTCTTATGTTCCTGCCTAACTAATTGTTTTGTATTAGTCTATTAATCTGGTCCTAGTCAACAATGAATATCTGGGAGAGGGACAGGAATGGTTGTATTGATTTAGTCACTCTGTAGTAAAAGCACTGTGAATCAGATCTAATCTTCTCCATGATTCACGTCAAGCAAATTCTTGGAGCTCAAATGGATGAAGCCTGATCAGATGTCAAAGAATGGGAGGAAGCATCTCAATAATTAGCTCAACAATAGACAGAATGAGTTCTTGTGTAGTACTTGTTCCTATCTGGCTTGAATTTGTAGTGATGATGTATATTTTTGAAAGCCAAAAGCAAGTTCCTATATTAAATAAATCATTTGCTCACCCCTCAATTGGTTAATGAGGTGGCACACTGGCTAGAGAGGTCATATGCATGATTTTTCAGAAGCTGATGATTAGTCATTGATCCAACATATACTATGCGGTGCCAGATGATGGAAATATGTTGGGACTAGGTAGTTGGAGGCCTTATTTAAAGCTGCTAGAGATAAAGCACCTATATTAAAGTTGTTTTTATGACTCTTGTAATTGCACAGAGATTGACAAACTGGATATGATGTTCTTCATTGGAAGATGTAACCAAGTATTCATATTCAGGGAAGGTGAATCAGACATGCAAGAGATGAGGTGACTTGCAAAGATCGATGCACTTGGTAGTCACTAGGGGCTCACTAACACTATAAAGGGATTTAAAGTGCATTAAACTTGAGAGTTAAGCGCTAGGTTAGTAAGGTGAAAATTACCAAAAATAATTGGTACGAAAGGAAACAGGAGCTTGGAAATGTTAAAAACCCCATTATAAGTATTTAAAGTGATGACCACAAGAAGGTATATTGACCAAAAAGAAAGATGCTTTGTGGATGTAAATACTATTAGAGGATAGTAGAAGTGGAATGGCATCAAATAAGGTTGTTGGAATTTGTAAACAAATTTCAAAATAAAAATGATATGCATTAAGAACTGGAGGAAACAGCAAAAAAAAAAAAACAGGGAAACACGGTCTATCATGAATGGAGTAGTTTGATCTCACATATGATTTTAGAGTTGCTTATATTCTTTTTAGGTGGCTAGCCACTTTACAACTCCCGAAAAGGATGAGAGGTCAAAAAACATGGGGAAACAAACATAGGATAAATTAAATTGATTTCTGCGTAGCTATGCTGGTTATGATGGTTGACAGCCTGAAGAACTGGCTGAATGTTTATTAAAGCAGTACTTAATCTAGTGATGTTCGATGGAATTGCCAAGTTTTGGATGTTTACAGTTTGATGGTCTTTATAATTTGGTTGGAATCAGCTGATGGATCAGCAGGAATTATTAGAGAAGGTAGAGAGATGGTGCCTAATTAATTATTATGAATATCGTGTTTTGCAATTTCAGAATGAACTATCTGGTGCAGGGCATTACCACACTGTACTGGTAGGGTTCCGAGACTTGGAATGTCTCCCATATCGAGTGTCGTTACTGAGGTATATACCATAAGGTCACCAAGTACTGGGTGTACTTGTTGGCCATTGGTACAAATTCCAATATTGAGATTGGAACCTTGATAAATATAATATAACATTCTGTATAGTAGACTATTTGGCTAAGTAATATTTGAAAATAAACTTAAAACATAGATAGTAGCCAAACGGCCTTGGTATAGGTGTCATACTAGAGGCAACAATAGTGGATGATTAGTTCAAATTCAAAGAAGGAAGCATCATTTATAATTGTAATTTTTATGACATGCTAGGAGCTGTCTTTTCATAGCCTGATATGGATGTTTTGTTTTCCATCCCATGTCTCTCGAATAATAGCACGAATTGTGCCTGCATATAATGCTATTATTATTTTGCTCTCTTTTCACTATTGTTGATGTAGTGCGTATAATGACATTCTACAAATCATGTAATTGTAATTTTTAAGACATGCTAGGGAGCTATCCTTTCATAGTCTGATATGGAAGTTTTGTTTGCCTTCCTATGTCTCTCCAATAATAGCATGAATTGTGCCTGCAAATAATGTTATTATTATTTTGCTCTCTTTTCTCATGATCGTTGATGTAGTGCATATAGTGACATCCTACAAATCATGTAAAAATACCTGATTCTTTCATCTGTGGTTTGAAACACTTTCACCTTTATCATTTTAAATTTGTGACCAAAAATCACCTTTACCCAAATAACCACCTCGGCGGGGTGGGGAGAGAGCAGCATGGTTGTTTTACATGATACCACCAATTCCAGTTGTTTTTGACCCTAAGTTTGCTAATTATTCTCCTATCTCTCTAAATTTCTGGCTTGATGTTTTTCTTTTGACACTGTTTCATATTTGAACAAAGCTGTTCAAAGCTTAAAATGGAGGCTTTCTTGTCAGGTTGTTGGAAGCTTGTGGGCTGCTGCTGTGATAGGGAGCTGGTGCAATTTCCTGACTCTGTTTTATATTGGTGAAGATATATTCTCCTTATTTCATATAACTCGTTTTCCATTTTATGTCTCCCATAGTCAAGCTTGTAGGCAATTGATGCATACAAATAATAGGAAAGTTTCTCTGCACAAACAAGGAAACTACCTTATCAGGTTTATGAATTTGGTCTCCTGCTAGGTATCACTTGCAGAATGTATAGTCTCGTTTTCCTACAACTTGGAATATTAAGTATTTCTATGCTAAGTAGTTTTCTTGGCAATGTCCTTGTGGAACCCTAACATGAAGACATATGTTAAATTTTGTACAGAAATTGTATAGGTGAGCTTGTGGATTCGAATAGTTGCAGAGTAGGCTAAACAGCATCAATAATATCTGATTGGAGAAGAAGATATTAAGATTCTTATTTCATTTTGTATTTGATACAGGATTTGTTTGTGCTCACACTCTGCCGGTGCTTTATGAGAAATATGAAGACCAAGTTGATGATCTTGTGTGCAATCTTATTGGGCAGCTGCAGAGTCAATTCAGCAAGCTCGATAAGAGTGTTCTGAGCAAAGTACCGAAGGGAAATATCAAGTTAAAGAAGAATGAGTAGACTAGTCATTCTTGCTTGCTGGTTGATGTGATTGTATAGTCTGAATGCCATTTTCTTGTTGAAATGAGGATTGAACTTTCTGTTTCTGCAGTGTGAATATTTTTAAGAATTCTTGTGCACGTTCATTCTCTGTCATATTTTTAACTTTCAAGATCACCCATGCCTACCATTGAAGCTACTATAAGAAAAGGAAATGGACCCATTGTTCCTCCAGCTGATAGCTTCATTTGAAGTGAGAAGTGAACCTCCTGTTCTGGGGTTCTGAAGTGAGAAATTAAAGAGGTAAAATAACTTCACATCTAACGTTTGATAGTATTTGGCACCCCTCTCTCTCTCTCTCTCTCTCGGACTTGGGGAGGCGTGTTGAAGCCAGTGATGCAGGCCATGACAGTGGAATTCTCTCTCGGACTTGGGGAGGCGTGTTGAAGCCAGTGATGCAGGCCATGACAGTGGAATTCAAGGGTGGCAGAGAGTACGTGTTGTTTTCAAAATCCGGCCCAACCAGGATAGTCCAGAGGGCATTGATTGATTCACTTGATTTGCGGTGATGAAAGATAAATCATTGTTCCTTGGAGGGTTGTGGATATTGGTTTTGATCGTGTCCTTCGATATCTAAATTAGATTGGATTTTGGAAGAATAATAATAAATAGAAAATATAATAGAGAGTTAAATTAGTATAGAATATTATTCATTTAGGTTGGCATCTGGGTCGATCTGGAGACCGTTAGATTTGATCGGTATTTAGTCGATTTAGAGATTATCGGATTTTATTAGCATCTAGTTAATTTGAAAATGGTCAAATCTGATCAACATCTGATCGATTTGAAGACAGATTTAATCGGTGTCTAGCTGATTTGGTCTTTAGGAGTTTGACCTTTGGAGATCAATTTTTTGGATCTCAGCATATGGGAGTTTAGTCTTTGGATGTTTCACTTTTGAGAGCTCAACCTTCATCTCGGTTTTGAGCTTAGTGGCTCAGCCTTAGACGTGGTGGCTTGGTCTCAAGTATCATCTCGATTTTCACCTCAGATTTGGTAGCTCGATCTCTAGCATCACTTTGATCTTAACATCTCATAGCTTGTTAATATGTAGAATAGAATGATGGATTAGAACTTGAGAGTATTTCATCATGATATCTTAGGCTATGGGAGTTTCTCCCTTTCATAGTCTATCCTCATGGGATCTCCTTGATTTTATTTATATAAATGAGGAAGCATGAATATATTATGATTTGAAGACAGAAATCAAGGGATTTCTGTAACCTCCTATATCTGGATTCAAATATATTATGATCTTTTTTCTTATTTGGATCCTTCTAAAAATTCAAAATTTGAATTTAAATTTTAAATTCAAATATTTTTTTATTACATGTCCATTCATGATCAATGGGCTGATTTCATACCGTATCATATGCTCCCCCACTTACGTACCTGAGCTGTTTTCTTTGGCTTGGACGAAGAAAGTAGTCCGATTGTTTATTGATTTATTTCATAATTAAGTGAGCATTATTAAAAGTAGTTTTATTGGTATATGCATCTTATTTCTTTTGTAATATTTATATTTTTGAGGTCAGATATGATGAATTGCTTAGTGATGGTGCTTTATGTGAGTGGAGAAAGCTAGATGTCATTTATTTAAAGTCATCCATTAGCAACCGGTATCATGAATATATGATTCACACATAGCATGCATTAAACTCATTTTGGATCCTAGGTGTGAAGCCCATCACAACTTCCATCACCTTGTTGCCTTCATTCAGGTTACCAAGCGCACTATCGAGCTCGACGATCATGGACTTGTCCTTAATCATGTTCTTTATGGTGGCAAGGACATTGTAGATGGTGGCGGTCTTATCAGAGAGATGCCTAAGGTTCCAAATAAGGAGCTTAAGGGTGTTATGCTTGATGAGGGTGTTGATGAGGATGCGAGTGGGCTCGTCATTATTCTCGCGGACCTATTCATTGATAAGGTCCTTAAGGGGGCCGATGACATCAATGGCATTATCGATATTGTCATGGTTGAGGAGATTGATGATGGAGGGGATGATGTAGAGAGTGATGAGATTCAAATAGAGCTCAGGGTTACCCTTGCTCGATCTTTTCATAGAGCTCAACCTCGAGGTTGATGAACTTTTTCGATTGATCAAGATACTTTACATGGGCTTCAGGGTTGTCAAAGAGATGGCACTTAGGATGTAGAGATGGAGGGACCCCTATATCGTTGTTTTGGAACTTCTTTGCCACCTCCAAGTAGGAGGGGTTGATCTCTTTATCACTATTAGTGGCCTCTTCTAGCACTTGCCTTAGCTGGCAGTACTTCCACCTAAGGAATGCATGCTTGCCCCCTAGTGGTGGTGGCTACAACCCCAGCACTACAGAGTAAAACCCGCCACTATGTCATCATCCTTGGCTTCTCCTCTAGTGGATACATTGTTGATCATACCTGGGGATGGCGGTTGTCACTTCGGGATATGGTGATGTTGCTATGGCATAGGATCACATGCTTGGCAAATTTAAAGTTGAGAGTTGACTCATTGAGAGTTTAGATATGGATGTGACTGAGTTAGATTGAGATGCTTTTATGAGTAAGCTTAATCTTGAAGTAATTATGGTTTGCTCAGACCTTTGCCCCCCACTCATTGGTTATTGTTTGATGTGTCTTCTTCTTGAGTGGTTGGAGTTTGAATTCAATTCTCCTCGCTTTTGATGTATGGAGCAGGCTTCGACTCATCTCATATCAGGTATAAGCAAGCTTGGGCTCGACTCATATCTAATACAAGGAGCGGTCTTTAGCTCTATTAGATTAGATTAGTTTTATGTATGTGTTTTAAATTTTTTTTAGATTTACAGTGAAAATAAAAATTTAGATTAAACACTTTAATCTTTACATGTATTAGATTTAATCTATAAATTATCTAATAGGATCTAACACATGAACATGAATGATTCGATCTAAAATCTGATAAAAAAATAAATCTAACTGGAGGTCTGATCTTCATACTTTTGCACGGATCGATGAATATTATAGTTGATGATCGTGGTATATTCTGAGGTTCTCGATCAGTCACATATGTGTTCGGCTTCTACGGATATCCACACGAGGTTCTCGAATCCAATTAGAGGCCTACATCTTCACCGGAGTGCTAGCTTCCTTACAGAAGATATTTCTTGATGGTTGATGTCGCTGATCTCTATCAATCTCTCAAATTCTCTAAGAAAGATGGAGTAGAGGAGGAAGAGAAGGAAGAAGATGAGAAAGAAGAACAAAGAGGCTCTCTCTTTTTCTTCCTAAAACCCACGCATGAGATCTCTACATTAGAGATCCTGAGAAGAACTATTTCTTCTCTTTTCTTTCATGCACAAGAGAACCCTTCCCTTAATTTTCACGCCTTCATAGAAGAACTCTTCCTCTCTAGATTTCCCATGGTACAAATTAGATCCCATCTGATTATTCATGCTCAAAATCTCCTTCTAACCCATGCTCACAAGGAAGACTCTTTTTCCTTTCTTTCGCCCATGAGGAAGACCTTTCTCTCCTTTTCTCATGCCAAGAAGATCTGATTTTATTTCAGATTTCTCATTAAAACTCGTCTCTCTTTCACATTGGAACCCCCTTCTTATCCAACTCCCAAAAACTACTCTTAAATAGGCATTAGTTAGGGATTTTTGGAAGAGTTTTGGGGGGCATCCAACTCTTGGACGCCTCTTCTACTTTTCAGGCATGTAAAAGACTTTGGGGTGTGGCCTTTTAGCATGAAACCCTTCATGCAAAAAACCCATTTAGCATGGCTTCATATGGTGCAAAGAATCCAATGGCATGGGACTTCATATGGTGTAAGGGAGAGAAGGAATCCCAAACCACTTGGGCTTTCCTTTTGTGCCTAGTTTAAACCAAGTCAAATCCTAATCCAATTAGAATTCAATTGGATCCAAAGAGATTAAAATCCTAATCCAATTAGGAATCCAATCTCTTTAGATTAATTCTAATCTAATTAGGAATTAGATGGCATCCAAATCTTAATCTAATTAGGAATTGGTCTCCTTTATTATTGGGTTTTCTCATAACTCAATTAAGCTTGATCTAATTAAATCCAAACCAATCTAAATTGAATTCAATTTAATTAAACTTGATTTCAGCTCCATTGCTCAATCAAATTAAGCTAATTAGCAATCTAATTGCTAATTAATCCTTTTATAACTTACTAATACTTAGTAAATTAGATGATTGCAATAATTGTATTGGATCAATCATCAATCATATTGATAATTAGATCCCTCTATGATTCATAATCACAGATCAACCATCTGATCAGACAAAGATCTTTTTTGTGTATGATCCCATAAGTTTTATTCTGTCTGATTATGAGATATACTGTGATTCCATCACAATATCATCGAAACTTCTTTTGATGGATTGGAATGATTCCAACTCTGCCCATCAAGGATCATCAATCATCAAGACGAGACTCGATGAGTCTGACAATCTAGTAGTGACACCTAGCAGTATGTAGTGACAATCCAATAGAATAAAATATTGAATCTCTAGATGTAAGTGCTATGTAATTCGGTCCTTCTATCGTGAATCTCGATAAGATGGAGGTCATGGATAACTCGTTAAACCTCATCTCTTGTCATATGTAATATCTTGAGTTCAGAAGTGAAATCTTATGAAAACTTCTTTCTATCATTTACTCTAGCATGGCCATGATCTTCTAAACTCAGTCTCATAAATAATATAGGATTACTCCTTATCTATCAAGATCGATAAATTCCATCTAGATATGCATCCTACTCCTACAGTGAACCTACTGTAGCCAACATCTACTAAAAAGATTTATATAGCTAGGGATCATGTTTATGTGTAGTCAAACTATAGCAATCCCACTGTGAGTAGTCGAGGCATCACAGATTTGATAACTACTCACACCACTACAGCATTGAGTATATCACTGACGAGTGGATAGACATTTATGTGACTACTCGTATTGGTCACACTCGATACCATTATTTTCTAACAATCACCTGCACTCTCACTCCAGTATCCTCACATTGTAGAATCGAGACTTATCTATCCAGAGAAAAATGACTATGCACCAATCTTATCGGATCAATCACTATCTTCGTGATGATCCATCGATCGGAAGCATTTAAGAATCAATCACTAATGATTTATATCTTAAATTTTTAACTCTTGAGAATATGTATCATTATCTTATTAATTTTTTAGATGATTCATGGACACATGACTCAACATGAATGAAAATTAACCTGATTTATTTTATTTAATTACAAAACTATACCATTAGAAAGGTTATATGTGTCGGCCAACTTAGCTTCTAGGACATACATCTAACAATCTTTCACTTGTACTAAAGCTAATTGGCCATCAACCTAAGCCTCATCTTCTTAAGATGAGCTTCAGTTTTTTGTTGGCTCAATAGCTTAGTCAGTGGGTCTGCCACCTTTTCTATGGAGTCTTCTCTTTACATCTCGATAAACTTATTCTCGAGGTATTCGTGAATCAGATGGAATCATCGCACTATGTGTTTAGATTTCTAGTGAGATTTTAGTTCTTTAGTCGGAGCTATGGCATTGATATTGTCACAGCATAGTTATATGACATCTCATGTCATCACTTTAAACTGCACAATAAACTACATAAATCAGAAAGCTACCTTAGCACCCTTAGAAACGACGATGAACTCTACCTCCATGGTAGAATTTGTAATAATTGGAACTCTTCCAATATACCGCACTACCATAACATAGGAATACACTTGATGATGTAGACCTTCTATCATCAATCTATATTTTTTTAAACCCTAAATTCTCCTCCTCCAAAGATCAAGAAGATATCCTTAGTCCTTTTCAAGCACTTAAGGATGTATTTCACAACTATTCAGAGCTCTTTGTCTGGATTCGACTGATATTTTACTCGTGACACTCACGGCAAGAGATGTATTGGTTGAGTATATAGCATAGCGTACATGAGGCTATGGTAGAAGCATAAGGGATCTAAGCTCATGCACTCAATCTCCTCAGGTGTGCTAGAGCACATCATCTTGGAGAGATGAACTCCATGCCTAAAGGATACAATTCTTCTTTTAAAGTTTTTTATGCTAAACTCTTTCAGCACTTTTTCTATATATATTTTCTATTAGAGACGAAGCACCTTAGATCTATCTCTATAGATCTTTATTATCAGAATATAGGATGCTTCTCCTAGATCTTTCATAGAGAATTTTTTCGATAACCAAACTTTAACCAAGGTCATCATGGAAACAACATTTCCAATAAAGAGGATATCATCCATGGTTGCTCTTTGTTCTTGATGAAATCAAATATTTTGATCGCATCATAGAAACGATGACACTACCTCATAATAGTTTTAGAGATCATTTCTATATTTTTTATCTCTCTTGAGGAACATTTTCTCTACATCCTCTGTAAGAATATCTATATGCCTTTCAAAAGGATAGGAGGTTCAACTAGATCTACGAGGTGGATGAGGTACACCATCTATTGACTGAATGGATTCTATAGGCTCTATAACTCGTTACTCTTGAAAGACTTTCTCTTTGTTAGAATTTGATACCTCAAGATTTGATCCATACTAAGCCCACAGTGAGGTCCAGGATGATGAACGGAGTCGAACGAGCAAGATTAGCCCAAATAGAGTTCAGATGGAGAAGATACGTATGAAAGAAGATGGCATGATCCACGAAGTGGCGAAGGATGGTGGAGGCCACAGTGGAGCGAGCGTGCGGTCCAACGCATGAACGTGCGGGCATAGCCCAGGGACAGGCACATGCACGCAAGCATAGCCCGTGGCGATTTTTCACGCAGTCCATCATGGACCGTGGTCTATGGAGAGCTGTATGAACCGTGAGATCGTTTCCCCATTGATTCTCGTGGTCTACCATGGATTGGGGTCTTTTTTAGGCCCATTTCTCATGGTCTACCGAAGTCCACTCCTTGTTTCACTCTGATTTTTAGTGGGTGCACGATCCAATGGCTGTGGGAGTTTGCGGTAGTGATCAAATGGCTCAGAGGATCCTAGAGTTCTGATAGGAGATGAAATTCACATTGGACTCATTTTGGAACTCTTGTGCATAGTCTGAGATGATCTGAGGTCTTTAAGAAGAGCTGTGGCGTGGCATGGTGTGTTCGACCGAGGATCCAGAGCATCAACAAATTAAGAGGAGCTATCAGAGAGTAGAGGTAGGGGTACTTCAGATAGACTATTAGGCATCAGACAATAGTCACTTCTGGGGTTCAAGAAATTTTTCTAGAGAGAGAACTTTTATGATGGAGAGCTTCTTGTGAGAGAGAGATTGAGTGTATAAGAGTTGAGGGTGTGATCCCCTCTTATAATTTTTTCTTTTCTCATAGTGAAGCTTACATACCTCGTGGAGGCAAGCCTTTTGGTTGATCTACGTATTTGATTGTATTTCTATTTTATTTTTTCTTTCTTCCTACTGCATCGAGTGGTATCAAAAAGATTTTGTGGTGGTGGTGTCCTGGCCAGACATTCCCAACAAGTGGTGCAGGTTGTGGCGGTGGTGAGCAAGATTGAAAATGGAAAAAATATGCTCAATCAAGATGGAGATCAATAGGTTTGATGGAAAGAGTAATTTTTTCTTGTGGCAAGTGAGAGTGAAGGACATGCTCATCCAGCAAGGATTGATCGATACTCTCTTGTGTCATGCCCCAAATTTAAGATATAACACGGCCATGCTATCAAGAGATACAGCCCTCGATAACATGAAGCCACATTCATTTTTTTAATTATAATAACAAATGTATCATAAATAAAAAAAATAAAAAAAAATTAATTTAAATTTTTAATTAAATCAAAACTGGTTCGGAGTATCTAAATCCAAAATCAAATACAAATCCATATCTTAAAATTTATAATTATTTTACTATAAGTTCGTGATCATCAAATAACTAAACTTTAGTTATAAAATTTTTAAGCTTGCTTCGTATATCTCCAAGCCTGAATTTGCTTTGCCAGTCCTAATCTTATTCCTCTGTACAAGAAAAAAAAATAAAAAGAATATGAGCTACACTAGTCCAGTAAGTAGAACTTGCACTTCCTTATCAGATCAAGCATAAGTTTTCTATGATAATACAATATTTAAAAAATAATACAAAATACAAAATAAAGTATTTCATAAAGCATATAATAAAACAAGTCATAAACCAATCATACATGCATAAATCATGAATATTTCATAAATATATTTTGTAAATCATTCTTGTCATGTGTCTATGTCATGTTTCTAAATCTTGCTCATACATATTCTTGCTATGGTCACTTTATACCCATAACAGGGTCATATTTCTTAATCGATAGAGTTCTTATTTTGTGTGCCAACTTTGTACCTATTGGCAGAGCTATGTTTCATGTGGATGCTAGCTCCCGATATCGACCTTTCCAAAGAGATTCATTCATAGCTATTTGAGAGCCTTTGAAATCTGTACATCTTTTTCTTAAAACATATATATACATAGGTAAAAAAATAATAAAATTCATACTTTATAACCATGCTATTTTTATAAGACATATTCATGAAATCAATGCTCATAATAAAATATACTTTTTCATATCACATGTGCTGATCTTTATTTTATGAAAAATATGATTTCATCAATAAAAGATCATATGCATGAAAATCATGGAGATTTAAAAATAAATAAGGAGCGTAAGATCTACTTACCTCAATCACCCTAGATCTTTAGTCTTCCTTAAATAAATCAGGTAATCCTATTTAAAATATTAAATCAGGATCAATTTTTATTTTATAAATTTAATAAAATTAAATAATAACAAAAAATGATTGACTGGGTGATCAGTCCGATAAACCATCCGGGCACTGAATCGATTTGGGATCATCTCGCTGAGGTCAACATAGGTCTCTATAAGAGGAAAAGATGGCATGATACGGGATTTATAGGTTTTCTTAGAGAGAAAAAGAAGGAGAGAGAAATTTTAGAGAGAAAAAATAGAGAGAGAAAGAGGGAGAAAGAGGGGGAGAGAGACAGAGGGAAAATTCTCTCTCTCTTCTCTTTTTTTTCCTTCTTCTTCTTTTTTCTTTCTTTTTCTTTTTCTTTTTCTTTTTCTTCTCTTCTTCTTTTCTCCTTTCCTTCCTCTTCTTTGGCCAAACGGGAGAAGACTAGAGGGACATTGCTCGAGGTCCGATAGGCCGTGGCGGCACAGCTGGTGGTCCGATGGTGGTGACCGACGGTGGTGGAGCCAAAGATGGCCGGCGATGAGGTTTGGCCGGTAGAAAACTAAAAAAAATAGAAAATAAGGGACCATCCTCTTTTCATGAATTTCTTCGATCATTGGTTGATCACCGATGGCCATGACCTTCAGAGAAAGAAGGTAGAAAGGTGGGAATCATGGCTCATGGGTGCGGCGCCATAGGCAACAGCGCTGGTGGTCGAAAAAGGGAGAGAGAAGGCTCGGCCAAACAGAGCAAAATAGGATCATGATATTTTGAGGATTTTTCTATGATCCCGACAGTCGGCGAGGGTGCATGAAGCCATGAGAAGGAGGGAAAAGAAGAGAGGAAGGAGGGTCGGGGCTTACCTCCGACTTTGGTGAGATCTCTGATGAGAATTTGAGGCGAACACAAAGAGAGTGTCGGTAGCTTTAATGGAAAAATCCGAGAGAAAGAAGAGGGAGAACTCGGTGCTCATCATGATCGACCATTGAGGAGGGAAGAGGAGTTTTTATAAGACTTTTCCTAGGGTCCTCGTTGGCCCTAAGAGATCTTAATCTAGTCGGGCAAGGGGAAAAAGAAGAAGACTCCCATTGGGAGTCTTCGTTCCTTTTTTTTTCCTCAATGGGCTTGATGGGCCAGAATCGAAAAGGCTTAATTCTTAGGACCAGATATTATATCTTGTGCGAGGAGAAGCCGACTACCATGGAGGTGTAGGATTGGAGGTGGCTTCAGATGCAGGCAGTGAGTATGATTTGCTTGTACCTAGCGGATGAGGTGGTGATCTATGTACTTGGCGAGTCTTTCCCAACGGTACTATGGTCGAAGCTCGAAGAGTTATACATGGTGAAGTCTCTCACCAACACTCTCTTTCTCTAGAGACAGTTCTACCAGCTATGGATGACTGAGGGACAGAGCATGCAGGAGCATCTCAGCCACATCCAGAAGATCCTCATCGACCTCCTCAGTATTGGTGAGAAGGTTGAGGAGAAGATCAAAGTGTTGGTCTTGCTAGCATCTCTTCTCTCTTCATATGAGTCCTTGGTGACTGCTCTTCTAGTGAGAAAGAACACCATCAAGATGGATGAGATCACCATGGTGATTCTTCAGAAGGAGATTCTTAAGAGGGAGAACCCAGCTTCGAGTTCAAATGGCAGCTCAACTTTGACGATTTGTGAAGGAGTAGGAGGCGTTAGATGGAGCGACAGAAGATCACGATGGGGGTGGTCTAAGTTCAGGATGAAGGACTTGAGCAAAATTAGATGTTACTGGTGTGATGAGTTAGGGTATCTAGTCAGAGATTGCTCTTAACTCAGGGATCAAACGAGGGCTATTGTAGCGATGGCTAATAACGAGTCAGAAGATGATATCTTGGAGATATCTGATGAGGTATCTACTTCTTCCCAGCAGTGAATTTCAGATTCTGCATGCTATTATGTATATTGTAGAAAGGAGCAGTTTGACTCCCTAGAGAGCAGTAAGGGTACTACTATTTATCTATCGGATAGATCGAGTTGTGCAATCAGAGGTATTGGGATAGTTAGCTGGAGGACACATGATGGTATAGTAAGAAGATCGGGGGAGGTCTGATATATATCCAATTTCAGATAGAATCTTATCTCATTGAGCAGATTGGATTCAAGAGGCTATAGAATGGTAGCTGATGAAAAAATTTTGAAGATATTGCATGACTATAGAGTTATTCTGAAGGAGAAGAAGAGGATGAGAGGATATTACTATCTAGTGAAGAGTCCAGTGTGAGGTGGACCTTCAGGAGTTAGGAGGAGTCCAAAGTGAGGTGGAGCTCCAGGTGGAGGTGGATCAGGCACAAGATGCGAGACTCGAGAGAATGAGAGAAGATATCGTAGGATAAGATTCCTATTACCGTAGGAGGATACCTTGAGCAGGTCTCAGATCAGGAAGAGCACAGTGTACAATGAAGATGGGATCGAGTGGTCTGGCTCAACTCTTATATTTTTTCATTCATGATTAGCAGATGATTATCCTAGAGCATGAGGGTGAGGAGATCTAAAAGTTCTCAGAGTTAGGAGGAGGTCGAATGTCAAGTCAAGATAAAAATTATTAGAATTTGATGTCTCGAGATTCGATCCATATTGAGTCTACAGCGAGGTCCAAGACTACGAACGGAGTTCAATGAGCGTAACACTAGCCCAAACAGAGTCCAAATAGAGAAGATACATGCAAAAGAAGGTGGCACAATCCATATAGCGGTGGAGGTCGCGGTGGAGCGTGGGCTGGTCGTGAGCACACAGCCCAGCATGCGGACGCGCAGGCGTAGCCCAAGCACAGGCATGCGCACAGGAGTGGCCTGTGGCAGTTTTTCATGCGGTCCATTGCGGACCACGGTTTATGGAGAGCTGTGTGGACCGTGAGATCATTTTCCCATTGATTTTAGCGGTCTACCATGGATCGGGGTCATTTCCAGGCTCATTTCTCACGGTCTACCACGGTCCACACCTTGTTTCGCTTTGATTTTCATGCGGATGCATGATCCAATGGCTGTGGGAGTTTGCGGTAGTGATTAGATGGCTCAGAGGGTTCTGGAGTTCTGACAGGAGATGAAATTCACGTTGTACTTATTTTGGAACTCTAGTGCATAGTCTAAGACGATCTGAGGTCTTTAAGAAGAGCTGTGGCATGGCATGGTGTGTTCGATCGAGGACCTCGAGCAGCAGTAGATCGAGAGGAGCCATCAGAGAGCAAAGGTAGGGGTGCTTCAAGCAGACTATTAGGCAGCAGACAGCGATCGCTTCGGGGGTTCAAGAGGTCTTCCTAGAGAGAAAACTTTTATGAGAAAGAACATCCTGTGAGAGACAGATTGGATGTACGAGGGTTGAGGGTGTAATATCCTCTTGTAATTTTTTCTTTTCTCATAGTGAAGCTTCATGCCCCTTGGCGGCGAGCCTTTTGGCTAATCCACGTATTTAATTATATTTTTATTTTATTTCTTCTTTTTTTCTACTGTACCGAGTGGTATCAAAAAGTTCCTATGGTGGTGGTGTATTGGCCAGACATCGCCAATACTCTTCGAGCTATAATTGCCTCCCACTATTTCCATTGTGGATAAACTATTTTTTAGGAAGATAATGTGTTGGATCGTAATCACATTGTGATCCTTTTGAAAGCAAAATTAGTATCCCAAAACTCTTTTAGATATCGAACGATCTCTCATAGACCTAACCTCTAACTTGTCCGCCTACCATCACTTGACATGGGCTGGACATCCTCGAATCTCATGATGATCAAGATTCAGTTTCTTACCTTGTTATATTTCATATAGTGTGGTAATAATGAATTTAGAGGGAAGTCAATTTACTAAGTAATTAGTGGTAAGCTAAGCATGTCCCCTAAATGAATAATGAAAAGGTTAGTGAAGCTCATTATGGATCAAACCATATCCAATAGGGTCTGACTTTTTTATTTTGAAAATCTGTTGAGTTGAAGTATTCCAAATGGAGTCCATTATGAGACCATATCATTTTTTTTTTGAGATAATCAAAAGTTTTTTTGGGTATTATTCTCTTAGATCTGATCGAAATACTTTTAGGATTTTTTCGATTTGCTTCTCTACTTTATATCCGAATTCTTTGAACATTTCAAAGGCTTCAAATTAGTGTATCTCATACACATACCTATACTGTGAACGGTCAACGGTAAGGATAATTAAGTAGAGATAACCTCCTCTATGTGCTACATCAAATGGGCCACACACATCAGCATACACTAGGGCAAGTATCTCAGTAGTCCTTTCCCTATATTCCATAAAGAGTAGCTTGGTCATCTTTTCTTGAACATAAAACTTTACAAACTGGATATGACTCGGTAGTTGTCGAGCCCAGAGGCCCATCTGTCTCTAATTTGTTAATCCTTTCTTCTTCTTCATGACCTAGCCAAAGGTTCTACATATACTTGAGGTTTATCTCATCACTGGATCTCTCAGATCCAATGGCACTCACTTACTGCTTGGATATATTCACATCAACATATAAATGATGGAGACTGTTAATCATAAAGCCACATCCAATTATTTTATTTTCAAAATAAATGATATAGTAGTCTTTATGAAAACTAACTTGTACATAAAACAGAAATCAAATTTCTACAACAGCAGGTATATTGTAGCAGTTCCTAAGAACTAAACCCGGACGATAATCATAGAGGATGGGTGATCACGGCCACAGTAGTAACTCTTGCTCCATTATCTATCCGAAGGACCATATCACCTTCTCTAAGCCTTCCACTTCTCTTAAGATCCTGCATAGAAGTACACAAATATGCATTAGAACTAGAGTCTACGACTCAACTAAGAGTAGAAAAAATCGTAAGGTTAGTTACTTTCAAGAGCAGATTTGACATACCTTCTAAAGGTGTGTCACTTTCATTTTTTTTTCAGATTTTTTGGTATTCAGGATAGTTTCTCCACTCCACAGCGAGAACTGTGCCCTTTAAACTCTTTAAGATCTCCTCAATAGTCACCAACATGTCAATAACTTTGTCAGGGTGCAATCAATGTTGTTTATATGATAGTTTACTATAAACTACCCACACGAACCAGTAAGGGATTGTCAGATCAAATTTGCTTGTAATTTTTTATATATGGTAATGCCGAGCTTCTCAAGCTCCACTTGATCCTTGATTATCATCAAATGATGATTGTAAACCGACTGCCCTTGATTCATCTTAGTATTGAAGAGTCTCTCAAATACTTCATAACGCACAGATCGGCTCTTCTCACCATATAACTCTTGTATGTGAGTCAACATAGCCCAAGCAGTCTTTATGACCTCATGCTGGCATTGCTACTCATTTGACTTAGATGTCAATATGTTATATCCAACCTTGTTACAATCATCCATCTAATTTTCCAGCACTTCTCATTGGTCAGCGATTGGATGGTTTGGTAACACTAAAGTTTTCTGATTTTTGACATAGCTAAGCTTCTGGAACTTAAAATAACTTTTAAGTTTTTGAGTCAGTCCTTATAATTTGGTCTAGTTAGTCGATTACTTTTCAAAAAATGGAAATAGGATTAGAGGTAGAGAAATCCTAATAGAGAGAAAAAGATTATAGTTAGATTTTTGTAATTGATTTATTTAGTTTGTTTTAGAGATTTTATTTGAAAGATAAATTACCTCCCATTATTTTTATAAATTCCTACACTTCTCGGACAGAAAAATGAGAAATCTTTCATGAGTTAGGATTTCTAATAGGTACTGCGGTCCCATCAATTGGCACACCACCTCATCTGATAGATCTTAATAAATATGTCAACTAATGAGTGGACAACTCTTGTCCAATACTTCTCAAGCAAATTACAGCGGACTTGATCTTTATATCCTGAGATCTCACCTGATAGATCTTGGCCTCATTTCTTAGTTAAGTCAAACCTACCATTGAGCTTGAGTGAAGCCATTATTGGACTCTCACCTAATAGATCTTGACCCAACCCTATCTCTACCCTGCAGTATCTCATGCCAATAGAATGGTTGCTTCTCTCCTAATGCAATTGAACCACTATGACCAGCTAAGAATAATCAACATCAGAGAGGGCACGATACTTTACAACGATGGAAGACACTATAAGAATATTGAATATTTACGACAGTATTAGTGATGAAAAAAATTCTATCGTTAATAACGCTTTTTAGCCACCACAAAACCGACCAAAAATCTTGCTGTCGCTAATACTATTAGCGACGGTAATATAATTATAAGCGATGATGTATGCCATTGCTAAAAGTATTTAAATTTTTTTAATTTTTTTATAATATTTAAATATAAAATAATTATTAGCGACGTCAAATTGGGGTTATTAGTGACAGAAATCTTACCATCGCTAATAACTTTTTTAAAAAATTTTGAACAATAATTTAAAAAAAATAAATTTTTTAAAAGTATTATTAGCAATTAAATTAGTGATGGTGATTTTTTTTATTGTTAATAATTCAAAAAATGATGTGGATTTAATTTGAATCTAATTCGAATCCGATTTGAATCCAATTCAAAATTCTGTCAAACCTAATTTAATTAGACTTTAATTTTAAGTCCTACTTAGATTATAAAATTTAATTAGTCTTAAAATAAGTCAAAATTAATTAAATTAAATTTAATTTAAATCAGTTAGAAAAAAATAGTTTTTAATTTGAGCTCAAATCGAATCCAATTCGAGTTCAAATCGAATCCAATTCGAAATCCTATCAATCCTAATTTAATTAGGCTTTAAATTAAAGTCTTACTTAGATTATAAAATTTAATTACTTTCAAATTATATTAAATCTATTTAAATTTAATTTAATTTAAATTAATTTTAAAAAATAATTTTTAATTTAGGTTCAATTCGAATCCAATTTGAAATCCTGTCAAATCTAATTCAATTAGATTTTGAATCTAAGTTATAATTAGATTGTAAAACTCAATTATCCTCAAATTAAGTTAAACCTGATTAAATTTAATCTAATTTAAATTAATTAAGAGAAAATAATTTTTAATTTAAATTTAATTCGAATGCAATTCGAACTCGATTCAAATTCAATTCAAAATTCTGTCAAACTCAATTTAATTAGACTTTGAATCCAAGTCCTACTTGGATTATAAAATCTAATTAGCCTTAAATTAAGTTAAGTCTAATAAAATTAAATCTGATTTAAGTCAATTAGGACTTGATCCATGATTCAATTTAAATCTAATTTGAACCTAATTTGAATCCAATACGATATCCTGTCAAACCTATTTCAATTAGACTTTGAATTCGAGTCTTACTTGTATTATAAAATCTAATTAACCTCAAATTAAATCAAGCTTATTTAAATTAAATCTGATTTAAGTAAATTAATACTTGATCTATGATTGAATTCGAATCTAATTCAAATCTAATTCGAATCTAATTCAAAATCTTATCAAACCTAATTCAATTAGACTTTGAATTTAAGTTCTATTTAGATTATAAAACTCAATTAGTCTCAAATTAAGTTAAATATAATTAAATTAAATCTAATTTAAATTAATTAAGACTTGATCCATTATTCAATTCGAATATAATTCAAATCTGATTCAAATTTAATTCAAAATCTTGTCAAACTTAATTTAATTAGGCTTTAAATCTAAGTTCTATTTAGATTATAAAAACTAATTTATCTTAAATTAAGTCAAGCCTAATTAAGTTAAATCTGATTTAAATCAATTAGGATTTGATCCATGTTTCGATTTAAATCCAACTCAAAATCCTGTCAAACCTAATTTAATTAAGCTTTAAATCCAAGTCCTACTTGAAATATTAAAACTCAATTAGACTCAAATTAAGTCAAGCCTAAATAAATTAAATTAAATTTAAATTAATTAGATTTGACCCATAAATTAATTAAGTTTAAAAATTTAATAAAACCCAATAATAATTTTTAACCATCCAAAAAATGACCAAGAAGAAAAAAATTAATATTAAAATTTAATAGTATTAGCGACGGTATTAGCGATGGAATAATTTACTGTCATTAATAATTTTGAAAAAAATATTATTTTAAAAATTAAAAAAAATAATATTTTTACTAAAATTTAATAGTATTAGCAACGGTAAATGGGTATTAGTGACAGAAACTTCCGTCGCTAATACCTCGTCACATAAAATAGAATTTTATCGATCGTATTATCGATGGTCATCTTACCGTCGATAATAGTCTTGCTAAAATATACCCCCAACCCATCAGAGGAAAAAAAATTTCATGTTTGTTCTCCTCCTTCCTACGAATCTTCTCTCATTCTCGTCCTTCCCAGCTTTTCCCACCTCGTTAGTGCCTCCTCCTGACCGACGATGACCCCCCTCCTCGGTGCATTCTTCCTGATGTTTCTCGCTCCCCATTCATCCTCTTTTCTGACGTTCCGACCCTGTCGGCACCTCCTACGCTACGGCCCCGAGCCCGTGGCCTCATCGCGGTCGCCCTGACCCCGCTGGCGCCTCCTATGCCGCAGCATCGAGCCCACTGCCCTAGCTCCACCTTGCTCGTGGCCGCCCGACCCTGTCGGTGCCTCCTACACCACCACCCTGACCCCACCTCGCTCATAGTTTCTCTGACCCCGTCGGTTCCTCCTACACCATCGCTCCAAGCCAGCCACCTCGACCCCACCTATCTGCGGCCACATCGACCTTACCGGTGCCTCTTATGCTGCGGCCCTAAGCCAGCCACCCTCCCCGCCTCGCCTATAGCTGCCCCATCTCTGTCGATTGAATCTTGCGGCCCTTGCCCCACTAACCTCCCCATGGCCCTATCCCCATCAACCTGACCATGCGGCCCCTACCCTGCCACCCCTAGTTCGCGGCCCTGACCCTGCAACCCCTACCCTGCGGCCCTGTCCCTGCACTAGTGTGCCTACTATTATGAGTATTAGCGATGGCATTAACGATGGCTAATGTTGTCTAGTATTAGTGATGGCATTAGCGATGGCTAGTGCCATTACTAAAAATTAATTAAATATTGATTTAATTAATTAGTTAGATAATTAATTAATTAATTAGATGTAGAAAACTTGGATCTCGACATACAGAGTGTTCGAACCAACGAAAGGTGCAGGGCGGTATTGCAAACATGGGGGCAGGGCATTCCCTACGTGCTCGGATGTCGGGTCATAGCTAGTATCCAAGGCATCTAGCCCTCGTGCACCTTATGCACTCAGACCGATGGAAGGTGCTGGACAGCATTAATTATATATTAATTTTATTAAAATTTGTATCGCATGGAGTGATAGACCCGTCAGTGGATTGATGTACATATTCTAATGCATCCGTACATTTATTTATTTTTGTATGGATGAAAGAATTATATACATTAGTTAATTGATTGTCCACTATGGATAGTTTGAAAAATATAAATAATTTTATAGGTCATTACAGTAATCAAACGGTATGTTGAGGGTTTGAAAAAAATTTTGGACAGTATTTTTCTTTTGTTCTCCCTATACAGGAGAACAAGAAGAAATGTTGTCGAAATTTTTTTTGACTTCTGTTGCATATCGTTTGATTACTATAATGGATCTGTAGAATTAAAGTATTTTCTGAATGGGATAGGATCTATCTTTATCTATTAGTTGATGATAAAATATGTTTATTATATAAGCTATTTTAAATGATAAAATAGTATTTAGTAATTATTTTATATTTATATATATGCAAAATTTTTAGATAGTTTGCCATGGACCATAGTTGGATGGACCATTGAGTAGTCGATGGAGAGATTTCTATTGAATATAGGGAGGGTGTAGAGTACTATAATTTTATTTTTGAGAATACAACACTCTTATATCAAGGACGGACTCGTTGCCCTTGTAACAGATGTAGCAATAGAGAAATATTTGATAGGGATATAATTATTGTCCATTTATATAAGAGTGGATTTATATCCAACTACAAGTATTGGTACCTACATGAAGAGATATAGAAGAAAATTGTAAGGGTTAGAACCGAGCAGGACATGGACACAAATAGAATGGTGGACATGGTTGTGGATGCAGCTGGTCCTGAATTTAACTGGGATGCTAAAATTTGCTGATGAGCCACTATGGTCGGGATGTGAAACACACACCGTACTATTAGCTGTGTCAGAGTTGTTGAACTTGAAGGTCAAGTTTAATATAATGGTCAATTATTATGATAGGATGATAGTAATAATAAAAAAAATGCTACCAAAGGATGACAAGCTTGTTGGGAGCTTCTATGATTCGAAGAAAATGGTGAGAGGGTTGGGCATGGGATATGAGAAGATAGATGCATGCTGTAATGATTGCATACTTTTTTATAAGGAGGACCAACAGAAGAGCTCATGCAGCATATATGGTGCAAGCTGATTTAAGCGAGGCAAGAGGCTCTACTTATAGACTTACATGCTTTCTTCGATACCTTCTCCTCACTCCTAGACTTCAGAAGCTCTACTTGTCCAAGAGTACTGTTGGATAAATGAGATGGCACAAAGAAGAACCATGCAAGCATCCCGATATGATGTGTCATCCATCGGACAGTGAGGCATGGAAGTAATTTGATGTTTGCCATCCTTTATTTGCTCAAAAATCATGCAATATCTGGCTGGGTCTATCTACAGATGGCTTTATATTGTTCAATCATGCAGCGGTTCCTTATTCATGTTGGTCAGTCTTTATTACTCCATACAATCTATCACCTAGGATGTACATGAAAGAACATAATATTTTTTTTACATTAGCTATTCCTGGATCATGACATCCTATTAGAAGTATTGATGTATATCTAAGGCCTCTTGTTGATGAGCTGAAATTATTATGGTCTGATGGCATTCGTACTTTTGATGCATCAAAGAAGCAAAATTTTATAATGAAGACTGCGTTGATGTAGACCATTAGTAATTTTTCTGCTTATAGAATACTGTCAGGATGGAGCATTCATGAGAAGCTAGCATGTCGCTATTGCATAGAGAATACAAAATTATTTTAGCTTGAGCGTGGTTGTAAGCCTTATTGGTTTGATTGTCATCGTCAATTCCTCATCGAGCATCATCTTTTTCGAATGCAATGGGATAGTTTCAAGAGAAATAAGATTGAGAAGGACTATGCATCCTAGCACCTCAGTGGTATGAAAGTATTTCAGAGAGTATCCCAACTGGATGAAGTCCCGTTTGGCATAGAATTTGATAAACAGAAGCCTCAGGGGTTCGGTATAACTCATAACTGGACGAAGCAAAGTATCTTTTGGGAATTACCGTATTGGTCTGTTAATTTGATCCGTTATAACTTTGACGTCATGCATATCGAGAAGAATGTATTCGATAATATTTTTTACACTATTATGGATGTCAAGGATGAGATGAAGGATAATCCCAAGGCTCGAGCAAATATCAAGAACATTTACAAGTGTCTTCTATTAGGGTTGGTTGAAGTATCACCTGAGAAATTTCTAAAGCTGAAAGCATTTTATACCTTAACAAGGGAGCAACTGAAGGATGTTTGTGAATGGTGTAAGAGTTTTAAATTCTCAGATGGTTATGCAAGTAATCTAGCTCGATGCATCAATGTCAAAGATTGTAGGTTCTATGGGCTAAAAAGTCATAACTGCCATATATTCATACAATGATTACTCCCATTGGCTTGGCATGATCTCCTTTCCAACTTCATATAGAGTTTTTTGATCAAGCTTAGCCTTTTCTTCAGAGATATTTGTGTTATTGAACTATCTACCGACCACATCTTCAATCTTGAGGCTAGTAGTGTCGTGATCATATACAAGTTGGAGAAGATATTCCCTCCCAGCTTCTTTGATTCCATGGAATACCTCATGATTCATCTGGCGTATGAAACTAGGGTGGAGGGTCCAGTGCAATACACATGGATGTATCTATTTTAAAGATACATATACAGTCTCAAGAAAAAAGTGAAAAATAAAGTCTGGGTTGAAAATTTTATTATAGAGGCTTATATAATAGAAGAGATTTCAAATTTTAGCTAACACTACTTTAATCTCGGTGTGCAGACCAAGACTCAAGTGGGCCGAAATGATGATGGTAGTGTTGAGGGATCAAAGCAAGAGATCTCAATATTTGTCTATCCCATTCGAGAATTTGGGCATAAGGTTCGTCGAATTTTCTCCAATACTGAACTTCGATAGGCAAAGATATATGTTTTACTAAACTGCATGGAGGTCGACCCACATGTTTTGTAAGTATCCATCATAATTTCAACTCTTTAATCACTTATTTTAGTATACTTATCTTATGCATATTTAGGCAATATGATGAGATGCTGAAAGAAAAAAATCCGAGCATAAGTGATGAAGAAATATCCATATAGCACTCAGAGAACTTTGCATGTTGGTTCCATCAATTGGTAAGCGTCCATTGTCATTTTATATATTTTAATTTTATTCAATTTATTCTTTTTATAATACACTAGTCATTCAAGGAAGTGAGTCTATATCAATGAAGCTAAGATCATTAGGTTATGGGCTTGATCCTTGAAGAAGTGATTAAGATGAGCTACATTGGAAGTAATAGTGTCATTCTATTTAAGTGTCAATGGTTTAATACCGACAATGGTATGAACATTAATCCACAGCACTGACTTATTTAAATCAAATATGGATCAAAAGTTTATATCAACGAGCAAATTGTACTAGCTGCACAAGCTTCTCAAGTGTATTATATCTTTTTTGATTAAGAAAAAGAGGAAGGAAAGATTGATGGGTGTATGCAAAATTAAGTCTCGAGCCATTCATTACACACTCAAAAAAGAAGAAGAAGAGCTCCAATTATCAGAATACTTTTAAGATGATGAGACAGTAGGAGTTCATCAATCCTTCGATGATGTGGAATTGGATGCTCCAGAAATTCTCCTATATGAAGATTGCCAACATGAGGAGGTAGATCCAACTGAGATTGTTTTAAAGAATAATCTTCCCCAAGAAGAGGAAGAAGAAGAGGAAGAGGTGGAAGAAGAGGAAGAAGAGGAAGAATCAGGAGAAGATTTCGAAGGATACTAAACATCTGAAGAGACTGATGAGTGGTGCTAAGTATATAATTCTTGAATTATTTTATTTACTTATCTTGTATCATTTTAAAATTTGCATTGCCATCCTTAATTATACAATTAATTTGGTGAATCTATTTATTTTTATTTTTAGAGAGCATACATCATGTCTTCCAAAGGTCAAAGCCGTGCCATCCAAGGATAGAGCTTTCGAGGAGAGAGCGATCATGCAGCCAGCTTGCATGGTTCTGTACCTCTCACATTAGGCAGAAAGCTCTAACACTTTTTATATTCTTATTTATATTATTTTATTATTTATTAAATAATATAATATTCTTTATATTAGATATTTTGCTTTTAGGTTCGGAGTATAGAGGGTCGCCAGTGACCCCACAGTTGCATGCAGCAGCGACCATCAGCTCCTAGACATAGTGCCGTGGTCGAGGAACTGCCCGACTTGTGGCACCTCCAACACGATCGAAGGATAGAGAGATCATCCATATCCAGAGCTGCTCGTAAGTACTACATATTTAATTAATAAGTTTAGAATTTAGTAATTTTAGAGTTAATATTTATTCTTCGAAATCAATTTTACAGTATATTCAGAGAGCCTTTTACATCCTGTGTCGTTATCGAGATTATATGCCGATTGATGTCGGGATCGATGAATGAGTTCTCAGATTGGTCATCAGGAGCTCATGATGTAGCCTAAGAGATATTTCTGGTAAGTCAAAACTAGTTTAATTTTGAAATTCTTGATACGTTGGTATTTTAATTACATATTAATATACGCTTGCTTCTATCTTGCAAGAGTACTATCGATTTGAGGCTCTCCAAGATGAAGAGGCCGGCTATCAGACCTTCGAGGAGATGGCCATATAGAGGCTTCGAGATGGCCTTTACAGCCTCAAGCAGTCAGCCATCCAGCACTCTGATTTTCAGTCACTATTGGACTGGAGGTCCTTCACGGATCACTGAATATGGACAGATATATGGCAGGTCCTCTGTGACTAGTGGAGTAGCAAGGAGTACTCCGATAGATGGCAGAGGGTCTAGTAGAATCAGACCGTCTAGCAGGATCTGATTAGGCACACGGACGGCTCGATCGGCACACATGAGGTGGCCAACAGACTGGTAAGAAATCTATATCAAAACTCTTCACTAAAACTATAAAAACTCTTATATGTATTGCTTTAATTAATTTAATTTTATTATTTATTTATTATAGAAATAGCAGCTGAATCATCCACCAGATCAGCTGCAGTTGTGGCGGGCCACACACCAGTCTAGGAGGACTGGTGACTATTTAGATTCTACATCACAACAGATTGTGATAAGAACTTCAAACTTTATTTACTAATTAAGTTGTTATAGGATCTGATTTTTATATTAGAACTAATATATTTCTAAACTGTGTAGATGCATTACATGGCGTACATTGTTGAGGGGTATGGCGATTATTCGTCTTCTCAGCCCCCCTTGACCTTGAGGGATGGCTCAGTGCCATCGGAGGGGTGAGTAGGAGCTGAATTATAGGATTCGATAATAACTTCAACCTTTTACTTGCTCGATATCCTTCGACGTCCTCACAGACCTCGACGTCTCAGACCTGAAGTCATGCACACATGGAGGAGATCGTGCAGAGGCTTCTAAGCCAGCGATCTCAGAGCCTCCTGGATGCCATCTGTGATACAGTCGTAGAGCTTTTTCAAGACCCGTAGCTATGCATCTGACTAAGCTCGTCGTCCCAGCCTTCACATTAGGTAATTATATTACTAATTTTTTTTTTATTTTTTTATTTTTAGAAACTTCATATATTTAGGTTTGAGTCCGAAAAGAGGATCTAAAGGCTAAACATTTAATCTAACTATCCAATCTATGGGTCGGAGGTGTCTATAGCTCTGTATCATCGAATGAAATATGTAAGAATAATCTATTCGAGAATCAGAAGAGCGTATTGAAAGATATACCTCCATATCAAAACTTACTAATATTATTTTATTTTTTCGTTATAGGATGCTGAGACATCCGGCTCTCATCCACTAGTTGCTGGAGAGAAATAGAAGGAGGCAGACGACGAGGAAGATCAAACTTGATTTTTTTTTGGTGTATTATATTTTTTTTGATACTGCTTGTAAAAAATGATGTAATTTATATTTTTAATAGAGTATAATTAGTTTTTAATTTTTGATTGTTATATTATCTTTAGATTTTAATTATAACAAATATTAAGAACCATAATTCATTATGATTAATTAAAGTAGATTTTAAAAAATATTATTATTAATTTTAAAAAAATAAAATTAATTATTAACGATGGTATTAGTGACGGATAGTGTCGTTGCTAATACTTATTAGCGACGGCATTAACGATAATAATTTTATTGCTAATATTTTTTAAATTTTTTTATTTAATTAAAAATTAAAAAAAATTAGAGATGGTATTAACGATAGTATTATTGGTTGCTAATAATTATTAGCAATGGTAGCATTAGCTACGAAAATACCATCGCTAATAGTTTTTTAAATTTTTTTAAAAATTTAATTTAAAAATTAAAAAATAATTATTCTATCATTAAAGCCGTCGCTAATAGCCTTATTAATGATGGCTTGGATTTTCATCGCTAATAAGGGTATTTAGCGATCAAAATTTTTTAGATTGACTATTATGATGAAATTAGCAATGGCAAGTGGATTATTAGCGATGGTAACTAGCCATCGCTAATAGTCTAGATTCTTGTAGTGAGATCCTACGATTTAATATTAATGAGGAGATTTTAATTTAGGCATCTTTTAATTTATATCTCATACAAATCTTTAAGTTGATTAGAGCATGGGTTCAGCTCAAATCATCAGGCATCCAAGTTTAAAAATGATCACAGTTGCTAGGTAAGCAAGAGATTGATAGGAGGCTTTCCGCTGTCGGTGACAACGATCCTAATTAAATAACCATCACTCAAATTGCTTGCTTTAAACACCAATTGATGCTGATCAATTTTTAATTGGGCCAGCCTAAGTGATTGATGCTAGAGCCACAGAGCCAAGACTAGATTATAGGTCAATGATTTATGGCACATGCAGCTTAATCGATTTGATCCTGCAACTATTGTTTTGATCTTGAGCTAACTTGACCTAATTGTACTCAACTTCTTGATTCGACTCGATCAATTGTCCTTCTCGATTGAGTCCATCATGTGCCAATTGAAAATTCTAAGGACTGTAATCAAATTACAAATCCAATCTAGTCTACCCATGAGCCCAATGTGCAGAAATTTCAATTCTTAAAATCAAATTTCAGATCTGATTTTAGATATGAAACAAATTTCAGATCCGATCAAGACTTTATAAAACATCTTCAGATCTGAAACTAATTTCAGATCTGAAGCAAACTCAATTAATTTCAGATCTGAAATGATTTCAGATCTGAAACAATATGACAGTTATATCATTTAATATGCAAAAATTTTAGATCTAATAATTTTTAATATTCTGCATCGTTCTAGGACAACCATGTAGTATAACTGAGTTATGCCAAGATAATCTTATGCCAGAATGATGTTGAACAATTGATCAATTTCAAATTTGATTTTTGCACATTAGATTTTAGATCTGAATCGATTTCATGTTCATATCAGAACCCATAGCTCTGATACCACTATTAGATTAGGTTGGTTTCATGCATGTGTTTTAAAAACTTTTTCAGATTTGCAATGAAAATAAAAATTTAGATTAAATACTTTAATCTTTATATGCACTAGATCTAATTTATAAACCACCTAATAGGATCTAACATATGAACATGAATGATTCGATTTAAAATCTGATTAAAAAATAAATCTAATTCGAGATTTGATCTCCATACCTTTGCACAGGTCAATGAACACCGTAGTTGATGATCATGATATACTTCAAGATCCTCAATCAGCCATATATACATCCGACCTCTACGGATATCAACACGTATTTCTCGAATCCGATGGGAGGCTTACGTCTTCATCGGAGTGCTAGCTCCCTTGCAGAAAATACCTCTTGATGGTTGATATTGCTGATTTCCATCAATCTCTTAGACTCTCTAAGAAAGATGGAGTAGAGGAAGAGGAGGATGAAGATAAGAAAGAAGAACAAAGAGACTCTCTTCTTTTCTTCCTAAAACTCACGCATGAGATCTCTACGTTAGAGATTTTGAGAAAAACTCTTTTTTTTTCTTCCATACACAAGAGAACTCTTTCTCTTGGTTTTCATGCCTTCATAGAGGAACTCTTTCTCTCAAAATTTCCCATGGTATAAATCAGATCCCATTTGATTTTTCATACTCAAAATTTTCTCTCTAACCCACTCTCACAAGGAAGACCCTTCTTCCTTTCTTTCGCCCATGAGGAAGATTTTCTTCCTCTCTTTTTCTCACACCAAGAAGATCTGATTTTATTTTAGATTTCTCGTTAAAACTCCTCACTCTTTCACATTAAAACCCCCTTCTTATCCAACACCCAAAGACCACTCTTAAGTAGGCGTTAGTTAGGGATTTTTGGAAGCGTTTGGGGGGCATCCAACTCTTGGATGCCTCTCCTACTTTTAGGTATGTAAAAGACTTTGGGGCATGGCCTTTTAGTGTGAAACCCTTCATGCAAAAAGCCCTTTTAGTGTGGCTTCATATGGCACAAAGAACCAATGGCGTGGGGCTTCATATGGTGCAAGAGAGAAGAGGAATTCCAAACCACTTGGGCTTTCCCTTTGTGCCTAGTTTAAACCAAGTCAAATCCTAATCCAATTAGAATTTGATTAGACCCTAAGAGATTGAAATTCTAATCTAATTAGAAGCCCAATCTCTCTAGATTAAATTCTAATCTAATTAAGAATTAGATGGCACCTAAATCCTAATCTAATTAGGAATTGATCTCTCTTACCATTGGATTATCTCATAACTCAATTAGACTTGATCTAATCAAATCTAAATCAATTTAAATTGAATCCAATTCAATTAAACATAATTTCAACTCCATTGCTCAATTAAATTAAGTCAATTAATAATTTAATTACTAATTAATCCTCCTATAACTCACTAATACTTAGTAAGTTTGACAATTGCAATAATTGAATTGGATCAATCATCAATCATATTGATAATTAGATTTTTCTGTGACTCATAATCATAGATCAATCATCTGATCAGACAAAGATCTTTTTTGTATATGACTTCATAGGTTCTATTCTATTTGATAGTGAGATATACTGTGATCCCATCATAATATCTTTCAAATTCTTTTTGATGGATTAGAATAATTCTAACTCTGTCCATCAAGGATTATCAATCATCAAGATGACACTCGATGAGTCTTACAATCCTTCAATGACACCTAGCAGCATGTAGTGACAATTCAGTAATATAGAATATTGAATCTCTAGGTGTAGTTGCCATGTGATTCGATCCTTCTATCGTGAGTTTTGATAAGATGGAGGTCATAGATAACTCATTAAACCTCATCGCTTGTCATATGTAATATTCAATCGATTTGAGTTCATAAGTGAAATTTTATGAAAATTTTTTTTCATTATTTACTCTGACGTGATCATGATCTTCTGAACTCAGTCTCATAAATAACATAGAACTACTTCTTATCTATCAAGATCGATAAATCCTATCTAGGTACGCATTCTACTCCTATAATGAACCTACTATAGCCAACGTCTACTACAAGGATCCATATAGTTAGAGATCATATTTATGTGTAGTCAAAGTACAACAATCCCACTATGAGTAGTCGAAGCACCATAGATCTAAGGACTACTCATATCACTGCAGCATCGAGTATGCTACAGATGAGTAGATAGACATCCATATGATTACTCGTGTTGGTCACGCTCAGTATCATTATTCTCTAACAATCATCTACACTCTTACTTCAATATCTCTATACTGTAGACTCAAGACTCATTTATCCAAAGAAAAATGATCCATGTATCAATTTTTTCGGATCAATCACCATCCTCATGATGATTCATCGATTGAAAGTATTTAAAAATTAATCATCAATGACACATATCTCAAATTTTCAACTCTTGAGAATACGTGTCATTATCCTATTAATTTCTTAGACGATTTATGGACACATGACTCAACATGAATGAAAATTAATCTAATTTATTTTATTCAATTACAAAATTATGCCACTAGAAAGGTTACACGTATCGGCTAACTTGACTTCTAAGGCATACATCTAATAGGCTCGACTCATATTTAATGTAAAAAATGAGCTTCAGCTCGACTTGTATTTAGCACCAAGCATAGGCTTCAATTTAAGTCGTATATGATATGAGGAGTGGGCTTTGGCTTGATTTGCATCTGATATAAGGAGCGGCTTGGGTTCAACTCATATGTGATATGAGAAAAAGCTTGGACTCAACTCATATATGATACGAGAAGTGGCTTGGATTCGACTTATATCTAATATGAGAAGCAGCTTCGACTTAATTTGTATCTAATACGAGGAGCAGACTTTAGCTTAACTGATGTTTGACATGAGGAGAAGACTTCTGCTCAACTTGTATATGGTATGAGTAGTGGGCTTTGGCTTGACTCATGTTTGATATGAGGAGCGGGCTTCAGCTTAACTCGTATCTAGTATGAGGAGTGAGATTCAGCTAGACTCATGTCTAATATGAGGAGCAAGCTTCAGCTCAACTCGTATCTAGTATGAGGAGCACCAGGATCCCTCTCCATATTTTTCCCTCTCTCTGGCTAAAAGTCGGCTTCACTCAACTCGTGCTTAGATAAAGAGTGTTTGCATTTTGTGCAAGGAGCTTTAGGATCCCTTTTGTGTTATCTCCTCCAATCGGCCAAGGTTGGATTGCACTCTTCTTGCACTCGGATAAGGAGAGATCAGTTGCACTCTCCTCATACTCTAATGAGGAGAGATCCATGACACTCTCCTTAAGCTTGGATGAGGAAAGGCCTATCGTGCTCTCCTCGTACTTGGATGAAGAGAGGCCCATCGCACTCTCCTCATGCTTAAAGAAGGAGAGGTCTGTCGTGCTTTTCTTTTGCTTGGACGAGGAGAGGTCGGCCTGCTCTCTCCTCGTTCTTAGATGAGAGGTCTATTGTGCTCTCCTTGTACTCAAAAGAGATGAGGGTCATCTTTTTCTCCTCATATTTGGATGAGAAGAGGCTTATCATACTCTCCCTGCACTTAGACGAGGAGAGAGCTTATTCGTACTCTCCTCATGTTTGCACTCAAAAGAGAGGTTTGTCTTATCCCCCATGCTCAAATGAGAGGAGGCTCATCTTGCTTTACTCATGCTCGAACAAGGAGAGGCTTATTACACTCTCCTTGTGCTCTGATAAAATGAGCTTGGTCTTAACACCATGCTCGAACAAGGGGAGACTCGTCATGCTCTTTTTGTACTCAAATAAGGTGAGGCTCATCTTGCTCTCTTCATGCTCGGACAAGGAGAGGCTTTTCATACTCCCCTCATACTCAGACAAGGAGAGGTACTACACTCTCCTCCTACTCGGATGAAAAGAGGTTCATCTTGCCCCCGATGCTTGAATGAGGGGAGGCTCATCTTGCTCTTTTGATGCTCAGACAAGGAGAGGATTATCATACTCGAATGAGGAGAGGCTCATTATACTCTCTTCATGCTTGGGTGAAAAGAAGTTTATCTTGCCTCCCATGATCAGATGAGAGGAGACTCATCTTGCTCTCATTGTGATAAAACAAGGAGAGGTTTATAGTGATCTCCTTGTGCTTGGATGAGGAGAGGCTCGTTATACTCTCCTTGCATTCGGTTGAAGAGAAGTTTGTCTTGGCCCTTACTCAGATGAGGGGAGGGTTGTTATGCTCTCCTCGTACTCTAATGAGATGAGAATTATCTTACTCTCCTTATGCTTAGATGAGGAGAGGCTTATCGTGCTCTCCTCGTCTTAGACAAGGAAAGGCCCGATGCTCTCCTCGCACTCGAGCAAAGAGAGGTTCATTTTGCCCCCATGCTTGGATGAGGGGAGGCTCATCTTGCTTTTCTTGTACTTGGATGAGGAGAGGCTTATTGTGCTCTCCTAGTGCTCGGAAGAGGAGAGGCTCATTATACTCTCCACACGTTTGGATGAAGAGAGGTGCTCATCTTGCCCCTCATGCTCGAATGAGGGGAGGATAGTCATGCACTCTTCTTATGCTCAGATGAGGAGATGTCCATCATGCTCTTCTCATGCTTGGATGAAGAGCACTTGACATCTTATGAGCATAGTACTTATATCTCAGATGATGCAGAAATATGGCCTCTTAGAACTTGCATTATGGTTTCTCAAGACTTACATCTTGGTCTTCCAAGATGTATATCCCATGCCGAAAGATAGTAGTGCTTGAGGATGACTATGGAAGAGGGGTTAATTGCTAACATACTTGAGGATGCATTGATAATGAAATCATTGCCAAAGATGATCAAATCTTGCAAAAAAAAAAGATAGGATATGTTCTTGTATTCTTGTAGATGGTGCTATATGTTCTGCCAAAATCCGGCCCAAGTAGCACTGCCTGAAGGGCATTGATTGATTCGCTTGACTCATGGTGGTGGAAAATTGAGCATTGATCTTCCTTGGAGGACTGCGGATCGCATACACAACAAAGAAGAGAAAAGCTCATCAGATGGGCACTGATTGAACCCTTTGATACCTAATTAAGTTAGATTGAATTTTGGTAGAATAGTAGTAAATAAAGAATACAATAGAAAGTTAGTGTAAAATATTATTCTATTCAGATTGGCATCTAGGCTGATCTGGAGATGGTTGGATCTAATCAGTGTCTAGCCAATTTGGAGATAGTCGGATCTAATCAACGTCTGGTCAATTTAGAGATAGTTAGATTTAATCCACATCTAGCTAATCTGGAGATGATTAGATCAGATCGATATCTAGCTGTTTTGGCCTTCAGAAGTTTAGCCTTTGGAAGCTCAACTTATTAGATCTTAGTCTATGGCAACTTGGCCATTAGGTGTTTGACTTTTGGGAGCTCAGCCTTCATCTCAGCCTCGGATATCATCTCGATCAGGCCTCAAGCTTGGTAGCTCAAGCTCTGATATCACCTCGATCTTGACAACTCATGGCCCATTAACCTGTAGAAAAGGAGCAAAATGATGGATTAGAAATTGAGAGTTTCTCACCATGATATCTTAGGCTATGAGAGCTTTTTTTTTTTTTTAGAGTTTATCCCTATGGGATTTCCTTGGCCCTGTTTATATAAATGAGGAAGCACGAATCCATCATGATTTGGAGGCAGAAATCAAGGGATTCCTATAATCTCTTTCCTTATCTAGATTCAAATCTGCTATGATCTCCTTTCTTGTTTGGATCTTGCCAAAAATTTAAATTTTAAATCTTTTCTTGTCGCATGTCCATTCATGATCAATGGGCTGATTTCATATCATAGTAGTATATATTTATGATGGTAATGTCTATTTTGAGATATAAAAAAGGCGTGCGTCTTATAATGCTTAATATTAGAGCACCTTATGATCTTATTCGAGTATTATAAAATTAAAGGTAGAGTTCTAGATTTTTATAATTATACTGTTTGAAAAGATAAAATCTTCTTCATACAATCCCCTGCAAAAGCTGTCGGTTGATCAAGCTAGTAACGTGTCATTGTATCAAGAGAACTTGCTTCAAATCCTATTTTTCTAGGGTTTGGAAATGAGAGATCTTTGGGGAAGGACTACCTCCTATCATAGATCCTTCTCCATTTTTTAGATCACTCATGAAGGTGTGCTTGTTGCAGCTGAAAGTGAAAGTATAAAGGAGGAAAGCCATCTTCTTAACAAACAAAAGATTAGGGAAAGAAGAAGAAGAAGAGGAAGAAGAAGAAAGAAGCAATGGTGTCTCCTACAATCCTCCCCACAGCACCAAGAAAAGAAGGGTCTAAAATAAAATTGGGTGGCTGCTCATAACCAATTTTTACTCTCCATGAGTCAATTTTTTTTATTTAAATGGGTTTAGAAATTAGCCAATAAGAATTATAAAAGTGGGATTTGATAGATTAGGTTAGCATGACTCTTGTAAAATAGATTTGATCAAGGATCACATTTATAACCCAAAATGACCCAGGTTAGAACGGACCTTGATACGTGAAAATAGGAACCATGGATCAGCCATGGTTCTCAACTTAAGATCAGTGTTATCGAACCATTATTAGCCATTGATTGTGTTTAACTCATATCTAAGTTCAGTCGCTCAAATTAGTAAACTAGCCAACATAGAGCTAGGTCCAGCTCACTCGAGCTCAGGCCAAAAAATATCTAAATTTAAATCAATCAATGATTATTTCAGATAAAATTAATTTTATTATTATGTATTTAGGATTCCAAAATTCATCTAAAATTAGAATGTGTTACACTTCTACAGTTGCGATGTAGTTATGCAGTTTTGGACAATAGCTCCAACCATCTATGTGAAAGCCAAGAAAAACCTCATGCCATACTCTTACTAGTGAACCAGGTTGAGCCCGTCTGGCACATTGCAAGTCAAGGTTGAGCTACGGCCAACTCGATCGTGCTTAGCTTAGCCGTTTAGCTCTTCCTCAAGACCTGAGACAAGTTCAAAAAGGATCCTTTGAAATCAAACTCTACCGGGGTGTACCTCCAATCAAATCCAATTTGATTCAGTGAAATCTAAAACCCATCGAGACCATATCGGATAAGAAACCAGAAAAGTTGGTTTTGTATGATGTTGGTCCAATACCCAATCTACCTATCTGCATGCATATCGAACTTGAAATCTACTAAAATTACATGGCCGTTACGCATCTTAAAGTCTACACTTCTGCATCTATGCAGCTAACACACCTTTCACTAGATTACCCGCGTTGACTTGTGCAACATTTTGTCCACCCCTTGGGGCAGCAAAAAGCTGAGCTTGCCGACAACTCTCATGCCAGCAAAGTCATAGCACTCGATAACGCGGTACTATAGGGAACGAGAGTTCATTACCTAAGTAATTTAAAAAAAAATTATTTATCAAAATAATATATTTTTTTAATTTATTTATAAAAATAATATAAATTTATAAAAAATTATTTGAAATGATATTTTATAGTATCCACGTCACCATCCTTTCTGCTCCATGCAGACGATCAAAAAAAAAATTAAAGACGCCATTTGAAATGACATTTTTGAAAATACCATTTCAAATGGCGTCTTCAAAAACATCATTTCAAATAACGACTTTAATTATTTACTTCAAAAAAAAAATTATAATTTAAATTTAAATTTTTAAAAAATAAAAATTTTAATTTTGATTCAAATAAAAATCATCATTTCAAATTAGTATCCCCATTTCAAATTATTTTTTTAAAAAAATATCTCAAAAAAAAAATACGTCTAAAAAAATAAAAAAATAAAAAATACCATAAAAAAAACAAAGAATGGAAAAAAATAAAAATTATAATTCTAAATTTTAAGAAAATAAAAATTTTAATTTTAATTCAAATAAAAATCATCATTTCAAATTGCAATCCATATTTCAAATTAATTTTTTAAAAAAATATCCCAAAAAATGAAAAAAAATACCTTCAAAAAAAATAAAAAAATAAAAAACACCATAAAAAAGGGAAAAAATGGAAAGAAATGGGAAAAAAAATAAAAATTATAATTCTAAATTTTCAAAAAAAGTAAAAATTTTAATTTTAATTCAAATAAAAATCACCATTTCAAATTAGTATCCCCATTTCAAATTAATTTTAAAAAAAAAATATCCCAAAAAATACATAAAAAAATAAAAAAAATAAAAAACACCATAAAAAAAGAAAAAACCAAAAAAAATTATAATTCTAAATTTAAAAAAAATTAAAAATTTTAATTTTAATTCAAATAAAAAATATCATTTCAAAATACTTTCCCCATTTCAAATTAATTTTTTTAAAAAATATCCCCAAAAAAATATATATATATATTAAAAAAATAAAAAATACCATAAAAATAGAAAAAAGGTAAAAAATAAAAAAAAAATTAAATTATAAATTTAAATTATAAAAAAATAAAAAATTTAATTTGAATTCAAAAAAATCACCATTTCAAATTATTTTTCTCATTTAAAATTAATTTTTTTAATAAAATACCCCAAAAAAGAGAAAAAGTACCTTAAAAAACAAAAAAAGTAAAAAAACACCATAAAAAAAAGAAAAAATTAGAAAAAATGGGAAAAAAATTAAAATTTTAAATTTTTTAAAAAATAAAAATTTTAATTTGAATTCAAAAAAATCACCATTTCAAATTACTTTCTTCATTTCAAATTAATTTTTTTAATAAAATATCTCAATTAAGAAAAAAATACCTCAAAAAAATAAGAAAAATAAAAAACACCATAAAAAAATAGAAAAAGTGGAAAAAATGGGGAAAAAATAAAAATTATAATTTTAAATTTTTAAAAAATAAAAATATTAACTTTAATTTAAATAAAAATTATCATTTCAAATTACTATTCCCATTTCAAATTTATTTTTTTAAAAATATCCCAAAAAAAGGAAAAAAATACTTGAAAAAAATAAAAAAATTTAAAAAATGCTATAAAAATGGGAAAAAATGGAAAAAAAATAAAAATTATAATTTAAAATTTTAAAAGAAATAAAAATTTTAATTTTAATTCAAATAAAAATCACCATTTAAAATTACTATCACCATTTCAAATAATTTTTTTAAAAAAAATCCCAAAAAAAAGAAAAAATACCTCAAGAAAATAAAAAAAATAAAAAATGCCATAAAAAAGGGAAAAATGAGAAAAAATGGAAAAAAAATAAAAATTATAATTTAAAATTTTTTAAATAAATAAAAATTTTAATTTTAATTCAAATAAAAATCATCTTTTCAAATTATTATCTTCATATCAAATTAATTTTTTTATAAAAATATCCTAAAAAAAATACCTCAAAAAAAATTTAAAAATGCCATCGAAAATTTCCATGGTGTTTTACCTGGTTAAGATTAAAAAAAAAATGCAGAACCAGAACTCACCTTGGTGGCGAGCTCTGGCGTTCCCTCCGGCATCTTCCTTCTTGTCTCCGGTGGTACAGTGGCGAGCTTCGACAATAATGAGCTCCCTCTTCTCTCTTTCCTCTTCCTCTCTCTCTCTCTCTCCCTCTTCTCTCCCTCTTCTCTCCTTTTCCTTGGCCCGTTGGTGACAGCCGACCGGCAGCAGACCCGCGTGCCCCCCCACGTCGTTGGCCCACCGGTGGGCCGATGGCGGCCGCCCCACCCCTCCCCTTCCCTTGGTCGGCCGCCCCATCCCCTTGCTCGATCGCCCCTCCCCGCGCCCTTCCCCCTTGCTCGGTCGGCGGTGGCCCCGCGGCGGCTGGCCGACGGCATGTCGGCGGCACCGCGTGCCACCCCCCCTCCACATCCTTGGCTCGACGACGGGCAGGTGGCGGCGGCCTCCTCCCCACCCGCCCCCCTCGTTGGCCCTCCCCCCTCGTCGGCCCTCCCCCCTCGTCAGCAGACGGCGGTCGGTCGGTGGCGGCCCCTCGATAGCGGCATCTCAATGGTGGCCCTGTGGCGGCCGACCGACGGCGGCCCCATGCGGCCCTGCGGTGGCCCCCTGGCGGCGGCCCCGCACGGCCCTGCTGTGGCCGACCGACGGTGGCCTCCCGGCGGCAGCCCCTAGCGCGGCCCCCCAGTGCGGCCCCCCTGCATGGCCCTATTGAGGCCGACCGACAACGGCCCCCCGACGGCGGCCTCGTGCAGCCCTGCGGCGGTTGGTCGGCGGCAGCCTTGCACCCCCCCACGTCCTTGGCCCATTGGCAGCACCGCGGTCGCCGAGCCCCCCCCACCCCCCTTTCCTTGGCCTGGTGCGGCCCTGCGGCGGCTGGTCGGCAACGGCCCCGACGGCGGCCCCATGCGCCCCCCCACCTCCTATTTTAGTTTTTTTATTTTTTATTTTTATCTCATTATTTTTTATTTTTTATTTTTATCTCATTAGATTTGGATTTGATTTAAAATTCGATTCGACCCTAATTTAAGAATTTTAAAATATGTTGCATTTCATGGAATCGTAGACCTGTCAGTTGACCAATGTAGAATATTCTACGGTATTCGTATAAAATATATATTTGATTATATATTTTTGTACGGATATCGTAAAATATATATATTGGTCAATTGATTGTCCAGTTTGGACAGTTTGAGAATTGCATTTAATTCTGTAGGTAATTACATTATTTGAACGATATGCAGAAGATTCGAGAGAAATTTCGAACAGCATTTTCTTTTAGTTCTCCTCACACATTTTTAGCTGTATAGGGAGAACTAAGAAGAAATACTGCCGAAATTTTTTTCGGTCCCTATTGCGTATCATTTGATTAATGTAATTAACCTATAGAATTAATGCAATTTCTGAATGGGATAGGACCTATTTGTACCTATTTATTGATGATATGATGCATTTATCATGTAAATCTTTTGAAATGATAAAATAATTACTAATACTAAATTTTTTGATGTTGATTTTATCATAGATTTTTCTGAGAAAATGGCCAGTACTCGGGTTCGTGTACTATTGTATTATGATGGCATGATACAGAATGACGAAACTAGTGTACAGTATAGTCACCCTGCAAATTGGATGATTAGAATATCTTCATCATTATCACGTCAAGAATTATTAGACCATTTATACAACAGTATTCCTGTAGACAAAAAAAAAATGAAATAAAATTGAAATAGAGATCTCCTAATCTATCGGGACAGTTAATGTAGAGCAAGTATATCTTAGTTCCAATTGATGATGATGAAGATATCGAAAAAATGCTGATCTTTTCTTTGAAATATTCAGAATGTTAATTTTTTGAATTATATATTGAAAAGGAAGATGTACCGAGCTTTGGATACTATAGTCGGCTTTTAACCCAAGCGGATAATACTGTTGGGCCTTCCTCGCCTTTCGTAACTCCTATGGTGCAAACCGATAGTGTTGAGCCATATTTGCAGAACAATATTCTACTACTGCTGGCTATAGTTGTCTAATTATTCAAAGTCCTATGATGACTTCTGTCTTCTGCTATGGTGACTTCTCCTTTGGTAGAAGTAGTGGTAAGTGTGGGAGACGACACTCATATAGGGAATGATGATTGGGTAGGCGGTGGAATAAATTCTGATAATCTAGACTTTGAGTCAAATGAAAGTAAAGATGAAGACTATTGGATGGATGAGGACAGTAGCAGTCATGATGATGATGGTGAAGATGAGGATGATGATGAAGATATTCAGCCTAATATTAATGTGGGAGAACCTCAACCTCGTTTGCACGAACCCCCATAATTTTTTAATGATAGAAATTTAGATGATGGTAGTTGTGTTAATGCTAGTCGAAGATTGAACTCTGACTATCAGTTTTGGGAATCCTCGATTATTGAATTTTCTAAAGGTCTAATGTTTGAGAGTAAAAATTATGTAAGGAGAGCTGTTAATCTTTATCACATTATGAAGTATCAGACATACAATGTAGTTCAGTCGCATTCAAAGTTGTAGTCTGTACGATGCGTATTATCAGATAATATTCAAAATTATAAATGGAGGTTTTGTGCTGCATTGTTGAAAAAATATAGATATTTTCAAATAACAAGATATGAGGATCCTCACATTTGTTTGTTTACGGGATTGAGTCGAGACCACAAACATGTCAGTGAAAGGATAATTGGCACACTAGTCTGACATATTATTGAGAAAGATTTTGATGTTAGAGTTGAAGCTATTGTGACAACCGTTAATGATCAATTTCAATATACACCAGAGAATGATGGGGATGATGCACCAGAGGAGATGGTGCAGCAGTATGTCAGGGGTCAGGTGCTGCGGTAGCTAGGTGGTGTTCTATTACCTGATACTTCATCGAACAAGATGAAGTTGATATTTTTACCATTATTGGAGGATTTAGAATTTGTTCGTAGGCTCAATTGGGGCAGTGCAGTACTAGCTTGCCTGTACAGGGTTATGTGTCGGGATTCTTATGCTGACCAGAGTGAGATTGGTGGTTATTTTGTATTACTACAGGTATGTAAATTAAAATTTTATATTTTTAATATTTTTAAAAATTTAATATTGTAGTTCTGATTTGACATATCAGGTATGATTTTTTTGAAATTTACAGATTTGGGCATGAGAGAGGATGCCGACTATTAGTCCATTACGGCGACAATTGCTCGAGATGCCACCAGAGCAACATGACCTTGATATTCCATTCAGACCAGACAGACTATTGGGATATAGGTATGAAAATGTTACTTCGTTTACTTAAAATTTAGTACTATTTTAAATCCAAAAAAAATTATTTAATATGAGTAGACTGTCAAGCAGATGGAACGTTGCATTCAACGTTCATAATGTATCGACGAGAGTGACAGGTTTATAGGTGCCAGCTGGATACATTAGTTGATACACATAGACGGATCAATTTTATTTATTTACAAATATCATTTTACAGTATTCATAATCTATTAAAATTTTAGCTTACTAATTTTTTTTATTTTAACTTTGTCAGTTTTTGTGGGAGCCATATACACATGAGATATTGACTATATTACCGCAGATGTGTACAGTTGGACATGACATATGGACTGCTAAGGTGCCACTTATTTATTTTGATGTGATAGAGTGGCATCTTCCCCATCGTGTCCTGTGACAGTTTGGTCAGATTCAGGGCATCCCAAAGCAGTTTGATACCAGCCAGGGACTTTATCATATTGATCGATGAGGGAGAGCTCATATTGACTGACGTATCAGACATGCAGAGTATATCGATATTTGGGATGCACGTCGAGATCATATTGTTCATGGTGATCCCATTTTGAGAGACCGTCCATATACCGAAGACTACATGGCTTGATTTTTTAGCATTACAGTGTGAGTCATTGGACAGCCTCGGTATGCAGTTCCAAGATACGAGCGTGAGAGTTCTACTGTGCATCTTTTGGTAAGACCACAAAAATTATATTTTATATCAATATCTTTACTTCTAATAATTAAGATTAAAAAATAGTTTATGTTGTTTGTGTTATATTTTTATTTTATATTTTACAGTATATTGCTAATTTTATTTTTATTATGTAGACTGATTCTATGTCGGATCTTGTATTGGATGCTCGTCGTACTTTATCTACGACTGATGAGGACGAGCGGATTTAGATACTGCATGAGATAGAGAGAATAAGTTTGAAAATATTGGTGGCAATTGGTGTTGACCCAGATAGCTGTGCGCTTTGGTATAGAGCAGCCAATGCGTCAGATATGAGATATACACCGTCACCATATGTTCCACATATGCTATCATCGCATATTCCGCAGATGTCATCACTACACGCTGCACAGATGCCACCATCTTTTGATCCACAGATGGCAGCACGTTCTTCTTCCTACATCCCCCAGATGACATCATCGGGTACCAGTTGGCCACATGAGTATGACACTTTTTTTCAGGTCCATCCGTATATCCAGATGAGAGGGTTGGGAGGGTCGCTCTGTCCGTAGATGATCTGACAGTACTAGTTATTTCTGAGCAGCATGATCAGCAGACCTCCACTGATATAAGAGAGGAGCCATCATAGTAGATATAGGAGCAGGAGCAGCCGTTGATGACCTTCCTGAGAAGGTCCAAGCGACCACGGACACCACGACATCCTTATGGGACTTAATATTTTTTAAATTTCTACTTAGTATTTTTGAAACTTTTATTGTACTATTTTTTGTACACTTGATATTTTTATTCTATTTTATATTATTAATTATTAATTTTATTTTATATTATTTAATTTCAAGTGATTAGATATTATGCTTTGTGGACATTGATACACATAGTCTCATATGTCTCAGAATATTAGGGAAGAAAAAGTTATGCTAAAAGGGCTATAAAAATTATAACGTAAATAATAATAATATGTTGAATAATTTAATTATATTTCTTAAAATATCTAAAAATAAGCTAAATCAGATAAGTCGGTGGAGAACTAGCAAAGTTCAAGCCGATTTTTTGATAAATGAGATGAATCAGACGGTACTGGTACATCTCGATCTGGTACGAACACGAACAGCTACGTATGGTGCAGTATGGGCCGGTATAGATCAGTAAAGCTCCGGTACATTATGGTGCTTTTACCAACCGCTCGGTGCGATGCAGCTTGGGCTGCTATAAGTCGGTACGGGGATGATACGGATTGGTTTTCTATTTTTTTTTTCTTTTTTTAAAATTTATTTGAATTAAAATTAAAATTATTATTTTATTTTCTTTTTTTTGAATTAAAATTTATTTTAATTAAATTAAAATTTTTTATTTTTTAAAATTTAGAATTGTAATTTTTATTTTTTTTATTTTTTATATTTATATTTTTTTATTTTTAAAATTTAAAATTTATATTTTTCTATTTTTTTGGTATTTAAGCTCATTTTTGAAAATATCATTTTGGATATTATGCTTTGTGGACATGGATACACATAGTCTCATGTGTCTCAGAATTAAAATTTTTATTTTTTTTAAGATTTAAAATTATAAATTTAATTTTTTTCTATTTTTTTCTATTTTTTTCTATTTTTATAATTTTTTTTATTTTTTTATTTTTTTGAGGTACTTTTTCTCTTTTTTGGGGTATTTTATTAAAAAACTTAATTTGAAATGAGAAAAGTAATTTGAAATGATGATTTTTTTGAATTCAAATTAAAATTTTTATTTTTTTTATAATTTTTTTTTGAGGTACGTTGAGAAAGCTATCGATATTTTCTCATTGGGGATGATGTACCAGAGGAGATGGTGCAGCAGTATGTCAGGAGTCAGGTGCTGTGGTTGCTAGGTGGTGTTCTATTATCTGATACTTCATCGAACAAGATGAAGTTGATATTTTTGCCATTATTAGAAGATTTAGAATTCGTTTGTAGGCTCAATTGGGGCAGTGCAGTATTAGCTTGCCTGTACAGAGCTATGTACCAGGATTCTTATGTTGACCAGAGCGAGATTGGTGGTTATCTTGTATTACTATAGATATAAATTAAAAATTTATATTTTTAATATTTTTAAAAATTTAATATTGTAGCTCTGATTTGATATATCAGGTATGATTTTTTTGAAATTTATAGATTTGGGCATGGGAGAGGATGCCGACTATTAGTCCATTACGACGATAGTTGCTCGAGATGCCACCAGAGCAGCATCACCCTGATATTCCATTTAGACTAGACGGACCATTGGGATATAGGTATAAAAATATTGCTTTGTTTACTTAAAATTTAGTACTATTTTAAATACGAAAAAAATTATTTAACATGAGTAGACTGTCAAGCAGATGGAACGTTGCATTCAACGTTCATCATGTATCGACAAGAGTGGCATGGGTTTACAGGTGCCAGCTGGATATATTAGTTGATACACATAGACGGATAAATTTTATTTATTTACAAATATCATTTTATAGTATTCATAATCTATTAAAATTTTAGCTTACTAATTTTTTTTATTTTAACTCTATCAGTTTTTGTGGGAGCCATATACACATGAGATATTGGCTATATTGCCGCAGATGTGTACAGTTGGACATGACATATGAACTGCTAGGGTGCCACTTATTTATTTTGATGTGGTAGAGTGGCATCTTTCCGATCATGTCCTGTAGTAGTTTGGTCAGATTCAGGGCATCCAAGAGCAGTTTGATACCAGCTAGGGACTTCATCGTATTGATTGACGATGGAGAGCTCGTATTGACTGGTGTATCAGATATGTAGAGTACATCGATATTTGGGATGCACGTCGAGATCACATTGTTCATTGTGATCTCATTTTGAGAGGCCATCCATATACCGAGGATTACATAGCTTGATTTTTTAGCATTACAGTGCGAGTCATTGGACAGCCTCGGTATGCAGTTCCAAGATATGAGGGCAAGAGTTCTACTGGGTGTCTTTTGGTAAGACCACAAAAATTATATTTTATATCAATGTCTTTACTTCTAATAATTAAGATTGAAAAATAGTTTATGTTGTTTGTGTTATATTTTTATTTTATATTTTACAGTATATTGTTAATTTTATTTTTATTATGTAGACTGATTCTATGTCGGGTCTTGTGTTGGATGCTTGTCGTGCTTTATCTATGACTGATAAGGATGAGCGGATTCGGATACTGCGTGAGATAGAGAAAATAAGTTTAGAAACATTGGTGGTGATTGGTGTTGACCCAGATAGCTGTGCACCTTGGTATGGAGCAGCCGATGTGCCAGATATGAGATATACGTGATCACCATATGTTCCACATATGCCATCACCGCATATTCTGCAGACGTCATCACTACACGCTGCACAGATGCCACCACCTTTTGATCTATAGATGACAGCACCTTCTTCTTCCTACATCCCCCAGATGACATCATTCGGTACCAGTTGGCCACATGAGTATGATATTTTCTTTCAAGGTCTATCCATATATCCAGATGAGAGGGTTAAGGGGGTCACTCAGTCCGTAGATGATCCGACAGCACCAGTTATTCTTGAGCAGCATGACTAGCAGACCTTCACTGATATAGGGGAGGAGCCATTAAAGCAGATACAGGAGCAGGAGCAGCCATTGAGGACCTTCCTGAGAAGATCCAAGCGACTACGGGCACCACGACGTCCTTGTAGGACTTAGTATTTTTTAGATTTGTACTTAGTATTTTTGAAACTTTTATTGTACTATTTTTTATACACTTGATATTTTTATTCTATTTTATATTATTAATTATTAATTTTATTTTATATTATTTAATTTTAAGTGATCGGATATTATGCTTTGTGGATATGGATACACATAGTCTCATATATCTCAAAACATTAGGGGAGAAAAAGTTATGCTGAAAGAGCTTTAGAAATTAAAACATAAATAATAATAATATGTCGGATAATTTAATTATATTTCTTGAAATATCTAAAAATAAGCTAAATTAGACAAGTCGGTGGGGAACCAGTAAAGTTCAAGCCGATTTTTCAATAAATGAGATAAATCAGACCGTACTGGTACATCTCGATCTGGTATGGGTACGAATAGCTACATACGGTGTGGTATGGGCCAGTATAGGTCGGTAAAGCTCCGGTACATTATGGTATTTTTACCAACCACTCGGTGCGATGCGGTTTGGGCTGCTATAAGTTGGTACGGAGATGATCCGGATTGGTTTTCTATTTTTTTCTCTTTTTTTTTAAATTTATTTGAATTAAAATTAAAATTTTTATTTTATTTTATTTTTTTTAAATTAAAATTTATTTTAATTAAATTTAAAATTTTTATTTTTTAAAAATTTAGAATTTTAATTTTTTTTATTATTTTTTTTTTTAAAATTTAAAATTTATGTTTTTCTATTTTTTTGGTATTTAAGCTCATTTTTGAAAATACCATTTCAAGTGATCGGATATTATGCTTTGTGGATATGGATACACATAGTCTCATGTGTCTCATATATCTCAGAATTAAAATTTTTATTTTTTTTAAATTTAAAATTTTAATTTTAATTTTTTTCCATTTTTTTTCTTTTTTTATGGTGTTTTATATTTTTTTTATTTTTTTGAGGTACTTTTTCTCTTTTTTGAGTATTTTATTAAAAAAATTAATTTGAAATGAGAAAAGTAATTTGAAATGGCGATTTTTTTGAATTCAAATTCAAATTTTTATTTTTTTTATAATTTAAAATTATAATTATAATTTTTTTTATTTTTTATCATTTTTTTAAATTTTTATGGTTTTTTTTAAATTTTTTAGGTTTTTTTTGGGATTTTTTAAAAAAAATTAATTTGAAATGGGAAAAGTAATTTAAAATGAAATTTTTATTTTTTATAAAATTTAGAATTATAATTTTTATTTTTTTCTGGTTTTTTCCTTTTTTTGTGGTGTTTTTTATTTTTTTTATTTTTTTGTGGTATTTTTTTCTTTTTTAGGGATATTTTTTTAAAAAAATTAATTTGAAATGGGGATACTAATTTGAAATGTTGATTTTTATTTGAATTAAAATTATTTTTTTTAATTTAGAATTATAATTTTTTTTTCATTTTCCCCTTTTTTTCCTTTTTATGGTGTTTTTTTATTTTTTTATTTTTTTTGACATATTTTTTGATATATTTTTTTTAAAAAAATTAATTTGAAATAGGGATTGTAATTTTAAATGATGATTTTTATTTGAATTAAAATTAAAATTTTTATTTTCTTAAAATTTAAAATTATAATTTTATTTTTTCCCATTCGTTTTTATTTTTTTTCTTTTTTTATAATGTTCTTAATTTTTTTATTTTGTTAGACTCATTTTTTTGGGATATTTTTTAAAAAAATAATTTGAAATGGGAATACTAATTTGAAATGACGATTTTTATTTGAATCAAAATTAAAATTTTTATTTTTTAAAAAATTTAAAATTATAATTTTTAATTTTTTAGTTTTTTTTGAAAGTAAATAATTAAAATTATCATTTGAAATGGTGTTTTGAAAAACGTCATTTAAAATGGCGTCTTCAAAAATATCATTTCAAATGGTGACTCTATTTTTTTTTTTTTATCGTCCACGTGGAGCGGATAGGGTGGCGAGGTGGATACTATAAAATATCATTTCAAATGATATTTTATAGATTTATATTATTTTTATAAATAAATTAAAATATATATTATTTTGATAAATAAATTTTTTTTTAAAATTATTTAGGGAATGAACTCGGGGGAATGGGTTGTAACTTTGGCGGGGAACGGGTTGTAACTTTGGCGCCAAATAAGATTCCCCCACCCACCCCCCATACGAATCCACCGTTGGATTATCCCCTTGTCGCTTCGCGACGACGGACGTAGTACTTTCAGATCTGTGCTGTTGGTGATCAAACGGTGATTGGTCCAAAGGAAGGGGAATCCTTCGTTCATGCGAAAGATACAACCCATGTACGTACTACTCTCTGTCTGGAGCCCTCTCTACGGTCCAGCATGGCACGTAGCGCATGCCCAGAGAGCGTGCACGGATCGTCTCACCCACGTGGAGACCGTGGACCGCTGCCACCCTCCATGAGCTCCGCCCCAAATAGCGGGGCCCACGTGCCACCTAGGACAAATGTGTGAGCAGGATCCCACCACCTCCCCCTTCTGCGCTACTTTCCACCTCCCAACCCCACCGAAAGCTGAAGGCATCCCTCTCCATCGACAAAGATCTACACCCCAACTCTGTTTTTCAGTGTATAAATTACAGAGCCAAGTACCGCTTCGCTCCTCACTCCAAATTACCACCAGCTTTTTGTTTTCCTTTGTCCTCTTTCCTCCTCCTCCAGTGCAATGGCTGTTGTCACCAATGAGAAGTCATCTCCTTTTGGTTTTGTCTTTAAAGAGACGCATGACATGGCATTTGATGATCGGTTATACCGAGAAAACAATGGCGAGGGTGACGATGATGACGACGATGATGGTTATGATGTGGCACCTGCGGCCTAATGATTGCGGCTGAGGTTTTAGAAGCATGACCTGAGGTTTTAGAAGCATGACGAGGTCATCGCATAGAGTAGTTAGTGTGTCGTTAGTACTTTTGCATATTTTTGTCTAGACATGACACTGGTTGTCTTAGTTTCTAGAATAATGCTTTTTGTTAGGTTAATGTAGAGATAGTTTATGATGATAGAAGAGGGGGTTCCACCGCCCCCCTCTCTCTCAGTACAATTATTACATAGTAGCGTTTCCATGTACTTACTGACCATGATCTAATAATAGTATATATTGCTGTTTTCATGGGCTCACGATCGACTTCTTGTGAACTCCATAGGGCACACACTCTGTGTGTGTGTTTTCCTGTGCGTGTGTTTTCGTGCTTGAATCTAATACCTTTTGAACCAAGTATGTTGTATTCATCTAAACTAAAGATACTAGCTAGTGTATTAAAAGAGGGACTTCAAATAATGATGTATATCTGCTTTTGCGAGGGGAAGAGAGAGATAGGGGTTATACTAATTAATTTGTGGTTATTCAGAAATTAAGAAAGGTACCTCGTCTACAAGGATATTAAGGTCCAGTTGGTTATAGTTAGCTTTGAAGAATCCTATGTTACAAATATACATACAATTTCTATTTATTGCCCAAGTTCCCCTCTATGGTTTCCTTATAATTTTATAAGCCTCTTTCGTTAAAATATTTTAATCCTTTTTCATTGATTACCAATATAACAGGTCTTTTTTTAAATGTAAGAAGATATCAGATAATATAAAGTAACACTAATATTTATTTATGGGTAATGCTCGATCGTGGATTTTTTCATCTAACTAACATGCTTGAAAAAATGGACGTACGTTTATGGTTAGGTAAGCTTAAAGTTTCCACATTTTTCTTCGGAGCATCATTACATTATTGATTGGTACTTCTCATAAAGACATTAATTTGAGCAAAAGTATCAAAAATAGAAATTAGTAATACTACTCTTTCAATGCATCATTGTTCTAAAGTTTCTTCAAATGTATGAGACATAATTTAGAGGAAAAAAAACCTATCAAACACGTTCTTTCTTTATTCAAGAAAAAGCCTTTGGCTCCATTTTATGGACACACACGTGTGCATGCGCAAGTGCGGGCACACATACATGTATGCGTGTGCACACATACATACATACATGCATGCATACAAATATATGTATATATGTATGTATGGGCACATACAATTTTGCTTTTGCTTTATAATTCACTCGTGGAGATGATTTTCGTAAAGATGTTTTTCAAAAAAGTTTGTCTAGACAAAAGAAAGGAGCTGTCACATGCACATAAAATAATGTTGGGCATTTATTTTTAAAACTTATTCTTATTGTTGTTATTAATCTTATTTCTACATTGCAAATATAATTTCAGTCCGTGGTTCACCAATTTAAGATTATGAGATCCACTTCTTGATTTGCTCACTATAAATGTGTGGGTATCATTAAATTCATTCTTTCAACAAATATGTTATCTATCTCCATAAATGTTAATCATAAATCACTCATACCCTCGAACGGTTCATGAATTGTGGATCTACATAAAAACACAAAAACTTTCTATTCGTGTTTCTAGTAAAGGATTTCCTACATCAGTGCATGATTGCTCACTACTGTGTCCAGTTGGTTTAAGTTTTCAGAGCTTTTCACAGAAACTATGACATTTGCTTTTATTATAGACTTCCTAGACTCTCCTATGCATGCATCCATTCATACTGTCTACAGTTGTAAACAGATTATTATGATTAAAATATAATTATCGACCAAATAAAAAATTTGAAACTTCTGAACCAAAGCAGATAGCTGAAGACTAAGGAGTCTCTCCAAGAAACAATTAATCCAAAATGGTTCACTATAATTTTTGAATCACTTTAAAGATTGGCATCATATAATTTTTGATATATGTCGGAGGCAAATGGATCACATTTCATGGATAGAAAGGCACAGAATCCACTTGTGGGAATCAAATAACATCATGATAAGGTTCAACCCCACTTTAAAAAGGTGGAGTTGAAAGAGTAACCACTCAAGCCCTGGTCACCTCTCACCTCCTAATATCCTCCTTCATGGTGATGATGCAAATGAGGATTATTGACTTTGGTGATTTAGAAACTAGAGAACATCTTCACGGATGAAGAAAATATAGGTCTATGGCATAAGCTACCATAAAATATATGAGTTATAACCCTTTGGATGAAAGAAATAAGGAGATATTACCTCAAAGTAAATCATAAAGGTTTCTGCCTCCGTAGGGGGTGGAGAATATGGGACTTCCTTGCTTTCACATTTACTTGATTTAAATAGATATTTCATGCAATCCTGTTTTTGTAGGCCGTGAAGGGCTGTTCGAAAAGGAACTTATAACTACGTTAGTGGAATTTCAATTTTTGAACTCATTAAAGCATTCTATAGTTTCCTAATAATTTTCTTTTTCTTCGCACTAGGACAGGAAGATGCTCCATTGAAATTGGAGTGAGGTAGAATTCAAACTCAGATTACTAGCTAATTTCTGAAACCTAGTGATATTACCAACCAAATCATTGGATACCCACTGACAATTAATATTCCTGATGCATGATGTTTCATTTATCAAAAGGGATCCTTGATATGAGCTAAAGATCTGAGGATATTTCTCATTGACACATGTTTGAATTTTCCTATAGGATTAGACTGAAAATTTTATAGAATTCATGGATTAAGTTAGTACAATCAGCAGGCTGAGTTAGGTCTATATTTATAAAATACTCAGGAGCAACTTTGAGATGAGCCTGGTTCGAATCCTAGAGATCCTGGATGAACGGGCCGGAAAGGTTTTGTTAACATGGACCGGACCAGGCCTTATATATTCTGTATTCCTAGAAATCCTTTCATCCTGATAATATAATATAATTATCCAAACGGGGCCCAACTGATCTTTATATTTGTTTCTGGAAAATTACTATCCATGATTCCCATTGACGAAGTGCACCATGCATGCGGAACTAAATTCCTATTGGCATGAGAGCAAAACTTGATAGACTACTATATCGCAAATTCCAAGAAAACACCAAATTGGATTTTTTTTTTTTTCCATTAAACATGTTAGCAACAGTTAAAACTATCATTAAAATAAAATTTTACACAATATTAATTGGATAGGGTGAAACTTTGGCCAAGTTTATCCATACTCAACTCAACCTAACCAATAGTTAAGTCAAGTTATACATTTGCTAAGTGTTACCCAGGTAAAATCACTTTGGGCACGAGTTGAAGGTGTGAACAACTCGACCCCACTTCAAGCCAACCAAACTGTAACTTCAACTTCAGCCAATTCTGGCGTAATTCTTTCAAGTCAATCTAATTTTGCCCCAACAAGAACCCGACACCTCTAACAATCAGATTACATAGGCTATAACTGGAGTACACTAGTTAAGATTGAGACAGATCTAGCAGAAATTTAACCTACTCGATCACTGGGATCTACTTAAATCACTGCATATGTGAAAGAATTTTTGACCGGCAAGTCAGTAGTTTTTGCAACAAGATAAATTTTCAGAGAAGAATTCTTAAGTCTTGAAATCTATGAGGAACGAAATATATATATTAAAAACTTAAATCGTAAGGTCTTATGTCATGTTACAATATTTAAATGAATGACAAAGAAGAAAGCAATTGGGATGAAAAACCCATCATGCACCTAACTTACGCCAACTTTGACCAAGAGTAATATATACATGAAGTCATAATTCAGAACTGCGTCTCAAAAATTAATTAGATGAAACTTCTGATCAAGGCCAAATAAATTCAGTCACGAAACTGAACATTAACTTTGAACCAAACGTTTGAAACCTGATCAAACTTTGTTTGGAATGGCCATTTCGATCCAAACAATGAACATTTAATCCTGACCCGAATTAGATCTGGTTCGAGCCAATTATATATAGGTCCACATATAATGGTGTAAAAGAGGTCGAATCATGTTGACCTAGAACCTGTCCGACCTATCTTTGCCATATTTAGGTAAGTAATAACTAAATCGACATCTGATGAGAATTTGCTAATGTTAGCCCACCTCTCCACTTAAAATTTCCTAACCATCTGCCATCTTCTGACAACTGTTCTCATTTATTGTTAAGAAGGTGAACTAACAGCACAACACAATGTCCACCACCACAAATCTTTCCCACCCAACACCTGAAACATAACCCAAATGAAAGCCAACCACCAAGCTCTACCCTCCTAACACAATTCAAAGTCATCCCACCACCCTCCTCAAACTTCCCCATCAACCCCTTCACTATAAATACCAAACAAGGTGAGCTTCATCTCCCATCAAAGCACATCCTTAGCCCCTTCTTCTCATAGCTATCCAAAACCTTGTGATATTCCCAGCATCATGGCTTCCAACACTAGCCTCTTCACCATGAGCCTTCTCATTGCTCTCATGTTGCTGAGCTTCAACACCAGGAGCCATGCAGCTCGCCATCTTTTGGACACCGCTGCGCCAGAGTCTCCACCTGCGGCCCCGGCCATCCCAACCCTGCCCAAGCCGGCATTGCCACCGATGCCGGTTGTGCCGACTATTCCAAAGGTTACGGTGCCTCCGATGCCGGCGATACCGACTATTCCACAGGTTACGATGCCTCCGATGCCGGCGATACCGACAATTCCAAAGGTTGCAGTGCCACCATTGCCCGTGGTGCCGACTGTGCCAAAGGTTACAATCCCACCCTTGCCGACCATGCCTGCTGTCCCTAAGGTCACACTGCCTCCCATCTCTTCCATCCCAACCATCCCTTCCATTCCAAATATCCCCGGTATTCCCTTCCTTACACCACCTCCGGCTACCACTAGCCCATGATGGGCATGAGGATCGGATTCGTCGTCCAGTTTGATGCGTCGTATGTCAGATTGTATTGGAGTAGGACTAGAGGCCATTTTAGAGCAATATAATGGGACTTCTGGAGTCATTATATTGTTGTAGAGTATATGTTCGTGGGTCTCTCGAGTGATTTTATGTACTTCCATTGTATGTCATCGTGTATGTTACCTTGTCATTCATGAATTCACATATTCCCGTCATTATATTTATATACGTGGAGTTATCAACGTCTCTCTCTCTCTGTCTCTCTCTCTCTCTCTGTGCGCGCGCGCGCGCGCACGTAAATATATAAAATACTGAGTTTTATGACATGGACTGTGAATCTAGCAAAACTTTCTGATGTAGCGCAAACCTTGAAGTCTAATGGATCAAGCAGTCAAAATCTGTAGTGGTCCATGGAACTAGCAAATCTATAACGTATACAAAAATAATAGTTTTGATACACCTTCAGGTTAGAAATGGATGAAGCAGCCCGCAGTCTTTTTCTTGCTTTACTTGGCTACTAATCCCCATGGTGTATCATATTTCTAAGCGAACGAAAATTTCATAAAAAATTAAATCTATAATTTAAATTTGCTCCGGTATTATTTCGGGTAAGGCTAATGTGTGTTTGGGTGGATAAAAAAAAAGAAATGGATAACTTTATTTTATCCTTTATAATATTTTGAAGATATTTTTTTAAACATTAATAATATCTATAATTTCAACATATTCTTATATTCATGTATATTTTTAGAGGTATTTTAAAAATATTCATTTTATTCATGCGGCAACTAAAAGAATTCATGGTATTTAATATAGAAAATTTTTAATATTTTATATCATATCTGTTATTTAAATATTTTTGATTTTGAATATATTCTGATACAAATTAATTAAGTTGGATCAGTGTTCCAAACTTTTGGTATGTAACTTTAATAATTATCTCTTTAGACCATCACCTAGTTAAAATTTACCGCCTACAATTTGGATACACTACAGTAAGAAGGTTGTTTAGCGATCTTTTTTTGTCGATGCTTTTGGAAAGTGTCGGCAGGTTGCGCTGACCTGCCGACGCTTTTAAAAAGTGTCGTCTTTTAACGACGCTCAAAAGCATCGTAAAATTTGAGCATTGTCAACGCCGACGCTTTTAGCAAAAGCATCGTTAAATAAAGAAAATACCGATACTTTTTTACGTCATTATGTAACGACGCTAAAAAGCGTCGTTAGGTTCGTTTAATACCCCCAATCTCCCGTGCTCTAATCTATCTACCGCCGCTCCTTTCCACCCATTCCTCCGCCGACCTCCATCTCCGCCTCCGGCACCGCACCCGCCGTCCACGCCGCACCTGCCATCCACGCCGCACCGCCGTCCGCCGCTCCCTTCTGCTGCCGCATCCGTCGATGCTGCACCCGTGCGGTCCAAGCCGTACGCCGTCCGTCCTCTTAGAAGTAGCCTCCCCACCGGCCCTCCTTCCCTTCCTCCTCCCGACGATCGTTGGTTGGTTTTAATTTCCAACTGTTTAGATAGGTTGTCTGTTTCTTTTGATCTAATCATGCGAATGACTCTTTTTATAATGGCTTAGATGTGCAATTTTAGATTTGCTTCGTGTTTTTCTCTCTGCAAATATGTTCTCTCTGATTGAGTTACTTGTACACAGTATATTCTGAGTTCGACTGGTAGTTGTTTGTGGCTCAAAAATTTTATGATAAGTTGGAATCTGGAATTCTGTTGGTTTTTAGTGCATGAAGCTCACCTGTGACCAGCAACTGGCTTTACCTCCTTTTGTCACCTTAGAGAATTTTTATTCTCTTTTTTTTTTTTTAAAATGTGAAATATGGATCATGACCAATTTATGCATTTTGCTTTTTTTCTTTTGGTTAATTTATGTCCTCAAGGTCTTTAATTTTTCTGACATTTGATGCTGTTCCTGTGATCAATCGGGCAATACCTGCTTCTGTACTACGCAAGGCTGAAGTGCTGGTCTGCCAGACGAGGCAATCTCTCTGAGAAAGAACGAGTTCTGATAACGGTGAAAGGGTAATGAATCTGAATGCTTGGTTTAGCTTGCTGGGAGATCTGGTTTTAGTCGCTGGAAAAGCTGATAGATATTTGAGTTATAACTTTCCCAAATTTGTTCCTTTTCTATTAGTCTATTCCTTTTTGTTTTCCTTTATTTAATTATTGTCGTACTATGCAATTGAATCACTCTGCACCAATGTAACATTTTTTTCGTTTTCCTTTATTTACTTGGTTTTCCCAGTCCTCTTACATTCCAAGAGAGTAAAACCATGTCAAGGTGGGGTCACACTGTCTTATATTGGAAGTACACCTTTCAAGCAACATGCTCCCCCATGCCTTACAGCCACGCTTGTTGGGATTATAAGCCATTATTCTAAATCTAGAATCTTGATGAAGATAGAGAAGTCCACATGCGATCCTAGTATGATGGTGAAGCGATTTTGCCAACCCAATAATGAACGCTTTCCTTCATCTGCCCATTCTTCAAGTGATGTTAACATAATTTAGGGTTTTAATTTATGCTTTAATTGAAGAATGTAAATATTAGCCAAATGCAAGCATTACTTTTTGTGAGGTTTAGTAACAAAATGTTATGGACGTTTTGCTAGAATGCAGTCATGAAGCCCTATTATCAGCTTTACATCTCTACATGAAGACTCTCATGTGACTTATGTCTTCTAACTTTCTACTAGTTATTATGTAGGAGGAAGTGCTAAGAACTAACCAAATATAAAGGTGTCTAAGCTTCGATTATGCATGTATTCATAGATTAGCATCCTTTCCCCTCCATGAATGCAACAACCTAGAAGCCGTATAAGATTGCGGTGCTGAAGTTTAGCAATCAATGTAACCTCATTTTTTGAATTCATCAAGTCCTTGTGATGATTTTTCAGATAGCCTTTTCACAGCTATGTCCTGCCCATTGTTGAGCTTGCCCTGCCAAGTGTCAATCCACAAGTTGATGATGATGTCATATTATTTTTGTTTTACATCTAAATTCATTCAATTCAATAACGAACTATTTCTTTTGTACATAGAGTGAATGTTTAAGATCACATTGCTGTTTCATAATTACCTGATAAACATGGTCAAATCCACCCTCTCCAATTTTACTTTCAATTGAGAAGTTGTTTGTGGCAGCCAATATGATCTCAAGATCAAAGAAAGGAAGATCTGGTTCTTTGCTAGCACTTATTTCATCATCTGTACAATACTCTTCTGCTAGGTAGGCAGCTGTTCCATGCTGTTCATTTTGAAAAAAAAAAAACTACTTAGCATGGATTTTAATTTTAAAATCCATGCTAAGTAGATTTTCATGGGTGTTTTTGTGATGGTTGTGAATTTCATGCCAGGCAATGTTAATTATGAATTAATTTTAAAAAAAATTGTATTGCATAGAATCATAGACCCATCTTTTGATTAATGTACATATTCTATTGTATCCGTACATTTATTTATTTTTGTATGGATAAAAGAATTATGTACATTGATCAATTGATTGTCCAGTATGGACAGTTTGAAAAATATGAGTAATTCTATAAGTCATTACCATAATCAAATGGTATGCTGAGGGTTCGAAAAAAATTTTGGATGGTATTTTTCTTTTGTTCTTCCTATACGGAAGAACTAAGAAAAAATGCTGCCGAAATTTTTTTCGGCTCTTGTTGCATATCATTTGATTTCTGTAATTGACCTATAGAATTAATACATTTTCTGAATGGGATAGGACCTTCTTTACCTATGAGTTGATGATAGCAAGCATTTACTATATAAACTTTATCTACCTGTTATTTTTTTGGATTTTATGAAATGACTGATATTTTTTACTCATTGCATTAATATAGATTGTATAATTTTTTTTATTTTTAGATAAATTGCAAGTTTGGTCATTTTTATCCTACAATGGACAAAAGTTGGATAAATAAACCAAGGAATAGTAAAGAATATTTAGATGGAGTTCATGACTTCATTAAATTTGGTATGGAGAAAAGTAGTTTGAATGGAAAGATTTTATGTCCATGTCGGAAATGTGTAAATAGTTCTTCTTTAGATCCACAAATTGTTGAAGAACATTTGGTATGGAATGATTTTTTAAGAGGTTATACCGACTGAATTTTTCATGAAAAATCTATGTTGCCATCATCATGTAACCAACCCCTGACTCATTTTGGATCCACTAGCCTACAAGACAATTCTGTAAGAGATGATGATATAAGGGGTTTGATCACAGATGTTTTTGGACTTGGTGTTCAAAATTTAGGAGAATCCAGTAGTATACAAGAAACAGTTGGGATGTATGTACCTCCTGCATGTTACACAATGTCTGCTCGAGAAAAGGATAATTTTTTGGGAGTTTTGAAAAGTATCAAAGTACGTGATGGATATGCATCAAATATTTCACGATGTGTGCATCTAAAGGATCGAAAACTTTCAAATCTTAAAAGTCATGATGGTCACATATTGATGCAAAATATTTTTTCAATAGCTTTAAGATCGCCATTGCCGAAACAAGTTGTTGCAATTGTACTTCGATTATCGTCATTCTTTAAGGCATTATGTTCAAAAGTTATTGATCCTCGGGAATTTGATCAGTTAGAATCCGATATTGCAATTACACTTTGCCAGATGAAAAAAATTTTTCCTCCTGGATTTTTCACTATTATGGTACATCTGCTCATTCACCTAGCTTCAGAAGTTAAAGTTGGTGGACCGGTACATTATAGATGGATGTATCCTATTGAGAGGTATTATTGCAAATCTTAAATCTTTTGATAATTTTATTAGAAACAACAGCATACTGATATTTTAATAAATATTTAATTCTTGAAGATATCTTGTGCGTCTTAAAGATTATGTGCGAAATAGAGCCTATCCCGAAGGCTCGATTGCTGAAGCATATATTGCGGATGAATGTTTGACATTTTGTTCAAGATATCTTCAAGGTGTAGAGACTATTTTTAGTCGACCTCAACGGCATAATGACTTTGTGGAGAATGCAGAACTGTATAAGTTCTTAACCGCTGAAAAATTTTTGGGAAGAGCTGAAAGTATTGTACTTGATCAAAAATCCTTAGCACAAGCATATCGTTATGTGTTACTTCATAGTGACATAATATCTGACCATCGCAGGTTAGTATATTTAAGGCATGACATCAAGATTTAAATTTTATATTAGATATAATGTTCTAAATGATATATTTATATTTTATACAGTGAATTTTTAATTTATCAGAGACGAGCCAATCATAACATTTGTCCTAATGCAAGGATTGAACAACGATGGTTGGTCGAGTTATTCCCTATGTGGCTTTCGAATCAGGTGTGATTTATATTTAATTATGGGATACATTAATTTTTGATACATATTTAATATCAGATAACTCAACAGCACTTCATCATATCATTTTTTTTTAGGTATCAAAGATGATGGAGACAAATAATTCAGATGAACTAATAGCTCTTGCTCGAGGACCTAACAAGATTGTGAATAGATATAACAGTTTCATAATTAATGGCTTTAAATTTCATACTAGAGAACGGGAGAAATTTAGAAAAATACAGAATAGCGGTGTTATGGTGGAAGCGGATGGAAAATCCTATTATGGTGCACTTAAAGATATCTATGAGTTGGATTATTATAAAAAATTTAAAGTAGTATTGTTTAGATGTGATTGGATAGACATAAACTCACCAAGGGGTTTGAAACAAGATGCAAATGGATTTACACTTGTAAATTTTTCAAGGTTGATACACACTGGTGTGTTATTGAAAGATGACCCATTCATTTTTTCATCTCAAGCTCGTCAAGTATTTTATGTACAAGACACAAAAGATAAAGATTGGTTTACTGTCATCAAAACAAAACCTAGAGACTTATATGATATGGAAAACCAAGTGGAGGATGATGATGATACTTATACACAATGTATGCCCTACAATTTTATGCCAGCTGATGATTTAAATGCTACGACGACGTTGGTTAGGACAGAATTTGAAGGAAACACTACTGCTTGATTGTTATTGGTAATAATTATTTATGATGTATATATTTTGTATTAATTATTGTGTTATTTTACTCCATATATTAACTGATTCTACCTTTTATTTATATAAATGCTAGGTGACATCATGCGTCGCAGGGGATGATATGCTGGTGTGCAGTTTCAGTTTTCACAGACAGAGGCCGGTACGTCTTCTTCAGCACAGCAGCCTGAGGCCAGTTCAGCTGCACAGCATTCTGAGCCCTGTCCTTCATCATCAGCACAGTACGATCCTCCTATTCATCAGCCAGATGATGAGATACACGTGCAGGGTATATATTGTCTTTCATGTAATTTTATTTTTATTTTATTTTATGTATATTTATGCTATAGTTACTTTTATGTATTTTTTGCAGACGGATCCGGGAGAGTACGCCCCAGATGTGGACCCACAGTAGTACGAGATGTGTGGCAGATGCGTGAGGGCAAGAGAATTATTGTGGAGTGCAATCAGCTAGGTCAGCCAATTAAGAAAGCTGCCTGCTTATTGACTTCATTTTTGGGGACTGTTGCTCAGAGGCCTCAGCTATGTCCGTTGGACTATGCAAAATAGAATGACATGCTTCCAACGTACAAAGTTGAGCTCCTATGAGTTATAGAGGTAATGAATTGATATTCATACTATATATTAATTATTAATCACTTATATAATTTATTTCATTTAACTTTTTTTTTATAGAGCAAGTTTGTTCTCCCTCCATCCACTCATGATTTTATAATGAAGTCTCTCAACCACAAATGAAAAGAATATAGAGCACAATTGAAGAGGGACTATATGAGACAGGGTATGACAGAGGAGGAGATTGCTAGGAATTATCCTCCTGATGTATCCCCTCATCAGTGGATGGAGTTGGTTCATTATTAGTTCTCCGAGAGGGCACAGGTATATTATCTGCTCATTATCTTTTTTTTAAATATTTTATAAAAATATTAATTTATATTATATATTATATATTATACATATAACAAGTTCTTTACTTTATTTTACAGATTTATTCTGCTATTGGTAGAGCTGCACGAGTAGCTCAGTCTGTTCCTCATACATCGGGGTCGAAGAGTTATGCACGACTCCGACAGGAGTTTGTATGTTCCTTAAACTTTCATAATTAACTTTTAATTTTTATGTTGAAATATTTATATAACTAATATCATTATGTATCGTGGACCATGTCTGTATCATGATACTCATATATTTTTTTAAATTATTATAACTATTTGCTTAAAATTAAAATTATTTGTGTAGGTGGATGAGTATGGGAGGGAACCCGATAAAGTGGAGTTTTACCGGATGACTCATACTCATCAGGATGGTACTTTTGTTTGAGATGAATCGAGAGATTTATATGTACGGCATTATTAATATTCTATTTTTTGCAATAATTTTAATTTAATTTTGTTTGCTATTAATGTATAACTCTTGTTTTTAAAATAAATACAGGAGAGGGCTACATCTCTCATTGCGGAGCGTGACGACGAGTCCACAGCATCTACGCAGCAGAGCCGTATCGAGGCCGAGGTGTTCATAGAGTTGATGGGACCAGAGCGCTACGACCGAGTGAGGGGTTATGGAGTAGGAGTCACCCCCACTCAGTTATCTGAGGTTAGTAGATATACGCAGCATGCTGCAGCAGATGCTCAGAATTTACGCGTCCGCAGACTCGAGACAGAGATACAGGAGATTAGACAGAGTCGTGCCACTGAGATGGAGGAGATGCAACAGAGCCGTGTCGAGATGTAGGCCACGAGGGGACAGATTGATCGGCTTACATCTTTATTAGAGATGTATGGCCCATCTCAGGTAAACACATATTATTAAATATATATTTTTATATTAATTTAATGATCTATATATTTTTATTTATAGATATGCAAATCATGCTTTTGATATATTTCTTGTAGGCTCCTGGCACATCAGGCACCCGTCGAGACAGCGGCACGTCACGTGGAGACAGCGACGACCATCCACCTGCAGATTGATATTATTTTATTTTTATTATATTCTTATATTTATTTATATTACTCTTGATTGTAAGGGACAATTAGTACTTTGTTTTTATTTATATAAAACAATGTCTTTTGGTTTGGTTAAATTTGCTATTGAAGTTTACTTTTGGTGTGAATAGTGGTGATTGTACAGGTTTATATTTGAATAATTGATATAATTTTGTATAGGAATGTATGTATTTTTTTTTGTATATAAAATCTGTATATTTTTTTTTTCTGTTACAAAACTTTACGACGCTTATAAGCGTCGTTAATATACTGTTTAACGACGCTTATAAGCGTCACTAATGACTTAACTGCCGACGCTTCAAAAAGCGTCTTGGTAGAGTGGAGGATGCGTTGTTTTTAACGATGCTAAAAGTGCCATTAGAAGATACTTTTACGACACTTTAAAGCGTCGTGAAAAATTATTGCGACGCTTTTAAAAAGCGTCGGCGCTTTTTGTCTCCACTCTTGCATAGACGACACTTTCGCGATACTTTTTGAAGCGTCGTAAAGCTTATTAACGACGCTTATTAGCGTCGTAAAATACTTTTTATAGTGTCGCCTTTCACCATTTTCACTGTAGTGATAGTAGATTTTGGATCTATCTTTTATAATTATATTATTTATTTAGTTTTTATTATTGAATTTCAGTTGATATCCGATTCATATCTGAATGATATCTAACTTATATCTATATTCAGATAGAGAAAATATCGATATAACTAATATCCGATTTGTATGTATTTTCATCTAAAATAAATTTAGATATGCTTAATATCTGATTGATTTATTTAAAATAAATATAGATATTAATTTTAATATCAACTTAATATCCTATGTATATTTAGTAAAAAAAATATATGAATATAACAGTGTTCAATCCATTTTCAGTCATACAGCTAGTTACTTTTTTTAGCTCCTTGGCATCCTCCACGTCGCTGCCAGCAATCTTGTCCACAATAAGCTCACCTCCTCAAGCCTTCTGCACCAATAGACAACTTCTTTGCATATAACTTTGTATAGTTTAAATAATTTTCTTTTGATCATTTTTTTAATTATTTAGGCAAGAGTCTAGCAAAGCAGTCAAAGCTCATAAGAAGTTTATGTTGTTCATGGTGTACCTTGCATTGGAAAGGGGAGGCAAGGGAAGAGAGTATGAAATTGAAAATGGATCCTAACATCACAACCTAGTGATCATGCACTTTGTGCAATCAAGATAAACAACCCTTTTATTTTTTTTTTTCATACAAAAATAATCAATTTATTATGATAGTTTTGCTACTGCTATGTTACCCCGATATCTGAATCTTTATTTTCCATTCAAACCCAACTGAATATTTCATCATGCACTGATGGCCAGGACCTATTAAAAATTCTTTTCTGAGTTCTGATGTTTCACATTTTCCATGTGGAGGTTGCAAACAAGGAATTGACGCCATTAAAAAATAGTTACCTTGGCCCAGCCCAACTTGATGGTGTCTCATATTTCCAAGTGAAAACAAAAATTTCTCACAAAAACGTGGATAAGAGGTGGTAGCCGACGGAAGCGGGGTTCAGTGCCCTCCACTCGTGCTTCCCGTGCTCGCCAACCAAAAATTTCTCCAAAAATAATAAATAAATAGAAACAACCAAAAAAATCCACCAACAGAAAGAAAAAAAAAAAAAAAAGCCGTCCAATCCCACCTCTCGAACCGGTAAATTCTTCCTACATTTCACCTATCCGTCACCCAATCGTTCGTTTGACGGCACACCCAGATTCCCCTATCTCCAATACACCAACAAGCCAACTCCTGCCCTCTTTAATTCCTTAAATTAGTCCCGATTTGCGCTTAAAATTCACATTTTGGGGCTTTAATTTGCTGAAGTTCGAATCTTTTTGCGTTATTATCAGAATACTGGAGTAAAGGCCTTGTCTTGTTGATCCTATCCTTCCATATTTTGGCTTCTGGATTTGGAGTAGTTGGGGCTTGCTATGGCTCTGCAACTCAGCAGTGCAGGGTTTTGCCTCTTCCGTGGCAGGAGAGCTCTTACGACGAGAGCCGTGGCCTCTGAGAACGTTACAACGTTGAAAGAAGAGGACAAAGTGAAGCTGGGAGGATCGGATGTGAAGGTCAGCAGGTTGGGGATTGGTGCTTGGTCGTGGGGAGACACCAGCTACTGGAATAACTCCGGATGGGATGGTAACGTTCTCCACTGATTGCTATATATTGTATCATTATTGTCTTTGAGTTTGATACCATATTCTGCACGAAAGGAAGCATCCTTTTTGTCTTTTGAGCTTAAGGGGAGTGAGCTGTGAGCTTTATTGGCTGAACGTGTTGTTGTAGTTGTTGATACCGTGTTCTTCTTCTTCTTTTGAATGAATGGGTATTGTTTGATTGGGTTTGTTTATATCATTTTTTCTTTTTTTTTTCTTTTTTCAGATGGTACGAAACATTTAATTCACCAACTATAAATAGGCATGCAACTTACCTCCACAAGGGGGGAGATCATTAGGAAGCTCTTGCAAACAATCCCAGGTTTCATAACATTATTTAGTTCTACCAGTATAAGCTAACCAATCTGAGAAACTATTGAGTTTCTTTCTTGCACATTAAAACCTTACATTGCAGAATTTGCTTTCCATTTTATATATTTTTAGGATAAGATTACCTAGGTGCCAAGGTGTACTCTCTTTTCTATCGAATATGCTGTTGAATGGTAGACATATAATCTGGTTGACTTGGGCCTTCTTAGCCTTTCCCAGGCTTCAGCAGAACATTAGCTTCCTTAGATCGCTCTGGTTTGAAGAATTTTATTCTACTTGGCAGTTCGTTTTTCTTTTTTAGCTTTATTCTTGTTCTATTCATTTCATCTTCTGATCCAATGAATTGATGGGAAATTCCCATCTTTTTTTTCCTCAAGAGGATTGGTGAAGTGTATAAATGTTGATATTGGAGGTTAAATGGGGTTATAGGATAAGTTGATGATACAACTAAAAACTTATTGATGTCATGATGCAGCCTTCTTGGTAACTAAGACTTTGAAATCTCCCCAACAACCTAAGTAGGGAAGATATGAGGAAACAACAGCAAAATACTCAACTTGCAAAAGAGAATTATGAGCAGAAAATAAGTTTCACTCAATTTCTTTCACCCTTTTCTGTGAAGGGACCGTTACATGGGTATTTATAGATCTTAAGCCCTCATCCTTTCCTAGAAGGAACATTCCATGAAATAACTGATCTTGACCCATGTTGTATTTTTGACTCCCTCACCTTCCATGTTATTTCCTACATCTCATCTCAAAAATCTACCCAGAAGAGGGAAAAGAGCAAAAAAAAAAAAAAAAATGGAGGGAATTGATTCTAGCAGAAATGATAGCTTTTGATCCTTATGGAGATATCTTATTTTCTTAAACTAATAGGTGAAAGAGAATCTAGGGAATCGAATAGGATTTTGATCACCGTAAAAATGACAGACTTTGATGAGCTCTAGCATATTGCCTGATTATGGTTGATTTTTGAAATCAATCATTTTTACATCATTTTCTCCATATGACATTAGGCTTGCAGGTCTTCTTTTTTAGTTAGGTTACTTTGTTAGACTTTAAGATGTGGTCCTTTACAGTAGGTCATTATTCTTTTTAGGTTTGAGAAAACTTGTCTTCGAGCTAAAAATCCTCTCTGGTTGTCCTTGAAAATGTTCTTGGTAACAGGAAAAGAAAAATCTCTCTTTTTCTTTGGAGGTCTTTCTTTCTCATCTATTTGAGAATGATCTTTTCTCCATCTTTATAAAAGGCATAGGTGTTCCATCTTCTGTCATGTAAAACCTCTTAATCATATTGTCATGGACAATCAAGAAGGATATGACAGGCATCCATAGGAGCAACATCATACCAATGCCTTCCCATGATGCAAGTTTGTGAGGTTAGGGATGTTTGTCAATCTTTAGGCGAAGCTTGTCAACAACCTCCCCCAAGATAACATTCTTGCCTGACCTATTGTTGATGATAATGTAGCATATTCCTCCTCCCAGTGCACATCTTGCTTGGGTGATGTTGGTGCATAACCAGTTTTCATCTATTACTGTTGGGAAGAACATAATTTGGTGAATCCTAAGGCTTGGACCATCATCTGCCTCTCTCAACATTATTTTGGCTTGAAATCATGCACTGCATTTCCCACAGTCCATGATGATCATCTATCTTCTTGTTGCCTCTATCATACTCTTGTTCACATTGGCAAGGTGGATTCCATTAGTGGGCTGTTGCTGTAGACATTCTGTTGGAATTGCTTAGGAGGTCGGCCCTTGTTCATTCCGTAAATCATAAGGCTTGGACTGTTATCTGCATCTATCTCAATGCAACACTCTTTTGGCTCATTATCATGCACTGCATTTCCCACAGTTCACAATGATCATCTATCTTCATGTTGCCTTTATCATGCTTATGTTGGCGGCATCAACAAGGTGGATTGCATTAGAGGGTTGTTGTTGTAGGCATTCTCTTGGAAGTGCTTAGGATGTTCCCCTTTGTTCACACATGCTGTTTTGTCATTCATTGGTTGGTGAAGATGTGGTGTTTGGTGTCATTCAGGGTGCTAAATCAGGACTTTCCTTGCATACTTTGCAAGTTTGTTGAAGGGCTACAAAGGGCTTGGACCCTCAGCTTCCTTTCAGCTTGATGCCTTCTGATAAGCATTGTCATCATGCCACATCATATGATCCATGATCTTATTATAGATGGCAAGCTGCAACTGGTTGAGGTAGTGGGCTGCCTGGGTTCATCTTTCATTTGGGCATGCTTACAGGGAGAGGTTGAAAAATTCCTCAATATTTCTATTTTCTAGTAATGCTTTTATCAACCGGCCACAAACTCATTTGCCTCTGATAAAAAGGTATGTGAATGCTCCAGAGGAAGTGACATCGGAAATGTTTTCCATCCTATCCCATTCAGTATTCATGGGTTTGCTGATTGATGAAGTTTCAAGATCATGCCATGATGCATCATAAGACTGCAATTTGCTGATTTTAGCGGATTTAATTTAAGTTATTAATTTTTGTATTTTCCTTTTATTTCTAGTTGTTTTTAGTTCTAGCAGGTTATTTTCAAATTAAGTGCAGATCAAAAGATTTATGTTTGTTTGGGAAGTTGATGAGGCTAATATTGCAGCATTACTGTTTATGCTACAGTAACTACGAATAGTAATCGTGCGTTTTTGCAGGAGTTTTGGGATTTTGTAGTTGAGTTGGATGATTGATTAGTGAAGACAGGATGATTCCTTCAGTTTTTTCCTTGTATGGTGCAATTCTGCGACGGATGTGCGCTTTCTCAAACACTAGATGTGATTCCTTGATCCCAGATTAAGTCCCATATTATCCTTCCTTTTTTCCCTTCCCCTTTTTTTTTCATTTTCTACTCATAATCTATCTTTCTTCTAATTTTTCTTCATCAAATACACCCTATTGGTTACTATAGATTTTTCATATCGCCTACATCTTAGATCATTTTTCCAGGAAATTTCAGAAAACATTTTATTTCAATTGTTGAGCTGGATAAACCCTTAAAAATTCAATTTAAGCCCTATAATCCTAAAACCAAGGTTAGGTTGTATTCATCCATTACTTATTTACTTTGAAAACATTGCTGTTTTAGTTCAGTTTTCTTGACAATTCAGCTCTTAACCTGAAATTCCTGTAATATATAGACATCAGCCCTATCGTAAACCCTAATAAGGTCTCTTTCCTCAACTGTCCTACATTACTGATGCTAACCTTCAACTGCTGCCTATTTTCCCACCTCATAGGAGCATAACCATGAAGTTTAGTGGCACAAATTTTACCTTTTTATGCTCAGGGATATCCATCATATCAGAATAGCACTCCACTTAGGGATATCCGTTACATCAAAAAAAGGTTTCACCATCATAAGCCACTCGGTTTGTCATTCAGATGGATTGCCATGGAATTCTTGAAGTTCCATTTTTATGCCATAAAAGCCATTGTGGTCTCAGAAGCCATGCTCTGCACATTTGTTCACCCTCTTCTGATGTAAAGCTTGGTGGTGCAAGAGGTTTTAAGTGCCCAGTGCAATCTTCAAAGACCACCTCTGTTTATAATGCATTCCTTCTGACTAATGGTCTCGTATCACAAGCACTATTATTCTCTGATTGAAGTTGTGCCATCTGTTCTCACAACCATTGAATCTTAATGTTTCTCAATCTATTTCCTCTTAGCTAGTGCCTTCTTGATGATTAAGACTCTGAAATCTTGGGTTTCTAAATATGTTCTCACACTGTAAAAAGACAACTTATAGTGTCCTTAGTTTTTTTATCATTCTCAGTTGATAAATGTGATCAAAAGGTTTTAATTGTCAACTCCTGTTCTCTATAGAAAAATCTTACATTGCATTGAGATGCCAGATCGGACGCTGAAGGCAGCTAAGGCGGCTTTTGATGCAAGCATAGATGGTGGAATAACCTTCTTTGATACAGCTGAAGTCTATGGTGCAGCGGTAGGATACCAGCTTCTGTTCTTCTTTCTCCTAGGGCTTTTTTGATGGCATGAACAAATATTTGAATGAAAATTTTATGCATTTTTTTCCTTTTTGCAGTTCACAGGAGCAGTGAATTCAGAAACTTTACTTGGAAGGTACCTGATCTGATAATTCTCAGTTTCTGATTTCATTTCTCTTTAGGTTGTTCTCCACTCTATTTCTCAGATATTTGGATTCTAATACTATCTTTAACACTTTCTGCTTGAGTTTTGCTAAATTGTCATTAAATAACAGCTTCATTAAGGAGAGGCAACAAAAAGAATCAGTTGAGGTAGCTGTGGCAACAAAATTTGCAGCTTTGCCATGGAGGTTTGGCCGGGGGAGTGTCCTCTCTGCTCTCAAAAGTTCACTTTTTCGTCTTGGCCTTTCGTCAGTTGACCTCTACCAGCTTCATTGGTCTGCTTGTCAAGCCTCTTCCTGCTTCTGTTCCTTGCAAATTATCTCAGTACAATGGTAACTGATGTAATGAGTATTGGTGATTTTCAGGCCAGGTATTTGGGGGAATGAAGGTAGTTGATCTTTACATTGAGTAGATGTTGAAGTGATATCTTTCTCTGTGACTACCTAGTGCCCCATTTTAAGAAGCTCAAGTACAAGGTGACAGTTCTTTTGAAATCAATTCAGGATACATTGATGGACTTGGAGATGCTATTGAACAGGGCCTCGTAAAGGCTGTTGGAGTCTCAAATTACAGTGGTAATTGCCTCACTTTTCTTTGGTTACTTTTGCTACAAAAAGCGTGTGCTTCATGTGATAACATAACAAATCTGGCTTTTTATATGGGGCAGAAAAGCGTCTTCGAGGTGCTTATAATCAACTCAAGAAGCGGGGAATTCCACTAGCTTCAAACCAAGTAAATTACAGTCTCATATATAGAAATCCTGAGAGAAATGGTGTGAAGGCTGCTTGTGATGAGCTGGGGATCACCTTGATTGCGTATTCTCCTATTGCTCAAGGCATGATTTGTGTATTTGTAGTTTGTTATATTATACACTTTACTTTATGACATTATAAACTGGTTGCAATTATTTCATAGCTTTGACATTTTGCGAAACATAGTTTTGGGTTATGGCCTGTAAATGGTGCAATGTATAATGTGAGTTTAATGCCTAAAAGTACTCCTTAAAATTCATTACTATGGTTGTGTGCTACTTGAAACTGGCAGTTTAGCTTACCATCTCAAGACACTAATATTGCTTCATCAGCATATTTGTCATACTTTCTAAATACAGGTTTCAAGTTTGTGAGACGGTAAATTGTAATAGCCTCTCCACAAACTATCTTATGATGTATAGTGGTCTAACGTGTTGCAATGTACGTTAAGAATCTTTTGCTGGCTGTTATGAAACTTCCTGGTAGTATCATATGGGGAAACAAAAGCAGCTCCTCAGTGTGGCAAATTGTGATGCCTGCAAAATATCACCAAGAAGTTGATTAATTTAGCACTCTGGGTTTTGAATGATATTTGAATTCTTTTCTAGAAAAATTAGCATAGTTTTTATCATTAAGTAGAAGAACTCATTTTCATTCCTGCATATGACTACTACAGAGTTAGAATGACATGTTTACGATCTGACTTGGCAATAACTGGTTACTGGTGTTATCTGAGTGTCTACTCAATTTTTCTGAGTTCCCCTAGAGACGGAAATTTTCTTGACATTAACCTTTGGTTTTTTTTTTTCAGGTGTCCTGACTGGAAAGTATACACCAGAGAATCCACCAACAGGCCCTAGGGGCCGGATTTACACTCCTGAAGTCCTCAAAGAGGTAAGAAATTGCTGGACCGAGATTACTTGCTGCTTCTAATACCATATACAGCCCTTTTGTTAAAGGGATTATATGTTTTGCAGCTACAACCACTGCTGACTAGGATTAAAGAGATAGGACAGGGTTATGGCAAAAGTCCCACGCAGGTTCTATTCTTGTCTTAAACTGGTGGTGCTTTTTTGTTCACTTGGAGTCGTGCTTGTTTTATGAATCGCTAACAGAAGTGAAAATTTCCATACCCTAAGTGAAAAAGAACAAAAATATAGAGAAAGTGCAGTGGAGATGTCAGAGAAGATATGTGGTTTTGCAGATGGTTGTATCTATGGCATTGCAACTCATAACCTCCGATTGCTCAGCTTATCAGAATATATGTTGATATTTTATTGACTTACAGGAGGCAAGCCATAACATAAAGAATTTTTTGTCCAAGACATCCTTTTTGTTCTTCGTCTATCTGTTTTTCATTTAAAGGTAAGCATTGAGTAGTTTTTGCAACAATTCAGAAAAGGGCAACAGGTCACTTTGGATTCTCTTACATACTTGCACATGTTTTTACTAGGGAAGAGATGAATAGGTTATCCCAACTATCCGGAAAAGGTAGAGGTCCAATTTAGATGTTTTATAATAGAAAAATAGGTGCATCTTATATACATGTGGGGCTCTCATATTGAGAAGATTATACTGTGATTCACGTTGCATGAGGAAGCTATATTACTGTTTTTTAGGAAAAAAATTGGAAAAAGCTGCCAAGAAGAGAATATTCCAACACTTAGGCATGCAATTATCTGCTGTTACTTTCATGCAGCTGTAAAATGGTATTCCAGTCCCAATCACATGACAAGAATTGAAACCTTAATGCAGCCTAAAATAAAAGATACTTCAGTTTATTAATCAATGCCGGCTAAAATAAAATTTCATACTGTTGTCTGCTTCTTTTGAACAACAAAATGCGATCTGCTAACAGGCAGGATACTTTTTTCTGCAGGTTGCCCTAAACTGGTTGACATGTCAGGGGAATGTTGTGCCTATCCCTGGAGCCAAAAATGCAGAACAGGCTAAGGAGTTTGTTGGTGCTCTTGGGTGGAGGCTCACAGATCAAGAGGTTGAGGAGCTTCGCTCGCTTGCATCCAAAACCAGACAAGTTATTGGATTCCCCATTGAAAGATTGTAACTCAACAATCATAAGAAATAGAATGCTTATACACAATTATATGACATCTTGTACCATACATACTTGCTCATATACTATTCCATGATGCAACTATGATGTCAAATAATAGATTTCATTTGCAGATATTTACAAATGGAAGGCCATTACTTGTGGTGTGCTGGCCTATTAATTGTTAGGTACTTGGGTTTGGAACTATAAATCTTAGTAAAGATACATGTGCTATCGTATAATGATTAATTTTTGGTTTTAAGCTTTCCGTGGCATCATACAGAGGTTATTTTTTTTCTCCTTATGGGATTCGGGTTGTCCCATTCCACAAATATTCTAGGTATTTATGAATATAGATCTCACCCACTTTGATTTTGCTAATTGTACTTATCCAATCCACGAATCTCATAGAATTTTTGATCTAATCATCTAAACATGTCCTAATACTTTATTTCTTTCTTGGCCCTTTAGCATGATGACTGATAGCCATTTTGGTGAATTGAATTTCTTCAGAAGTAGAATGTGAGGTCTGAAGAAAAAGAATCCCATGCCAGCTAAGCAGAATGTAGAGATAACATATTCCACACTAGTAGAGGTTCATGAAGAACTAATTTTTCAAGCACCATATGTTTCTCTATGTTTTTTGCACCTATGTTTCATTATCTAGATTTTCTTGCTATGAGACTCAATTGTCATTCCCCTCTTCCTTGGGTCGTTATTGGCAGCTCATCTCCCATTTGCACTAGAGTGCTGCCATGTTTGCCCAAGAGCCTCTGCAGAAAGGCAGTACACTCAATTTTCAGTGGAAGACAAGGTGTACATGGGGGTTTGGTTGTTAATTTAGAGCCACAAGGCCAACCCTGCTCTTGGCAATTGAAGAAATCATGAGTTGCAGCTATTTAGGGGAGGTCTTGGGGAACGCCAAGTATTTTCCATTGCATTAATTGCTTGCTAATTTTGCCATCAACTATTTCCAATTTCACTTTGCCTCTAGAAAGAGGTTTGAGTGATCAAGGCCAATATTTAGTTTGCATGAAAGCGCTATCAAAACTGTTAAACTAGCCAAAAAATTGAAAGATGTCGTACACACACACATACATACATATATACATATGTGTATATACATATATGTATGTATGTATGTATATATAGGTGTGTATGTGTGTGTATGTATATGTATGTATGCGCGCGCGCGCGCGCGCGCGCACACACACACACACATATATATATATATATATATATATATATATATATAGGTAAAATTAGAGAAAAAGGCTCGATTTGGGGAGAAGGGTTTGAATGAAGGTTCGGCTTAAAAAGAAGTGGAATAGAGGAGTAGAGCTTCAGGTCATCTTGGGTTAAAAGATCTATCTCCGTCACAGGGTTGACTTGGCTTAATCTCGAGTCGACTTCGATGAGGGGTCGACTCTAGTAAAACTTAGGTCGACTCCTCATTGAACTATTTTTCTTCAAGAATCATGAGTCGACTCCTCAATTTTAAGAGTCGACTCCTCAATATAGAAAATAGTTTAAAGAGCTTTAAATAAAAAAATTGATCAAATTGAATAGATTTCAATGGGCAATCAATCAAAGATCAAGAAAGATATTTAAATCAATTTGGAGGATCAAAAATGAATCAATAAATATTTTATAGTCAATTAAATCAAGTAAGATTAAGCCAAGGAGAAACTAGATCAAGGCTCTAAAAGATTTAGGTTCAACTAGAAAATTTTCAAAACCTTAAGAATCAACCTAGGATGCAATGTAAATCATCAAGTATGCAATTTTTTATGAATAGATGACTTATCTTGATATTCTTTGAATTAAATAATTTTTGAGATACTTCAATAGGTACATGTCTTATAAGAATGTCAAAAATTAATTTATGAGTTTTACACTCAAATATTTTCATATACAATCAAACTTATTTTAATTTAGATTTCTCAAATATTAATATAATATGAGGAGCTAAGAGAGCATACTTAATTTAATAGTAAAACTTATGCTTATAACAATCAACAGAGAGAGCATATTGATCATTACATTCAAGCAATAGGATAAGATTATTGCAAACACTAAAAACATCATCAAAATCAATCCATAATGCTAAATAAAATCAGCAAACAATGATAGTATAATGTGAGAAAGGTTTAGCTTTTATCAAATATCACCACTTATCCATCTTAATTTCTAAGTATCTATTTTCAAGAATTTACTTCTTTCATGTCTTTGGATACTTGGTATATCTGTAAAATTATTTTCTAATTTTTCGTATCCAGGCTATCTTAGGTCCATTAGAATTAGTACATATAGTTCTTTTTAGAACTTAAATTTGCTTAATCAAAGTATGGCCACTTCTTTTAGTATTACATTCTAAAATTTTATGGCCAACTTTGTTGTATTTAAAACAAGCTATAGAATGATTTTTGTATGAAGTTTTGCTAAACATATTTTTTATAAATTTTTATTTTCTTGAAGGATTGAAACCAATTCTAGTTTTATCAAAAAATAGTTTTTTGATTATTTAAAATTAATTGAAACTTTTGTGAATCAATTACAAACTTCTCAAGTATAGGATTCAATGTTTCAATTTCTTTTCTAAGATTAACATTTTCTTCCATGAGAGATTTTTCAGATTTCAAAAAAAAATCTTTTTCTTGATTTGATATTTTTTTTCTTTTAAAAGATCATCTTTTCCTATCAAAAGCTTATCCTTTTCTTCAGTTAAAATAAGATTTGATCTTTTAAGCTCTTTATTTTTTAATCTTATCTTTTTATATTCATTCATTAGACATTAAAGACTTCGAATAACTCATCAAAAGTAAATTCAAGAGAATTTTTAAGGTATACCTCATTATCATTGGCCTTGAGGCAAAGATTGACTATACCTTCTTGTTTTTTTTCTTCTTGAAATATCACTATCACCCTAAATCACCATCATTGCATTGCTTTTACTCTTTTTGGGGTTCTTTTTGAGTAAAGGACAATCCGGCTTATAATGTCCCCTCGTGTTGCACTTGTAGCATATATAATACTTTTTCTTTCTTTCTTTTCATTATTTTCTTTCTTTTTCAAGCCTTTCTTCATGAGGAACTTCTTGAATTTTCTAATGAGCAGTCTCAAGTCTTTATCTTCATCTTCACTTTCTTTTTAATCTTCATCTTCTAATTCATTGCTATCTTCGAATTTGGCAACTAATTTGAATACGATGGTCTTCTTTTTTATTGGCTTTTCTTCTTCCTCTCTTTGGTGCATGTTCAACTTATGTGTCATGAATGAACCAATTAACTCTTTCATGGATAGCTTGGTGAGATCTTTTGCTTCTTATATAGCTGCTACTTTGGCTTTTTATGTCTTTGACAAACATCTTAAAATCTTTCAAACAAGCTCATAGTTAGAATAGGTCTTACCAAGACTATTTAAAGGATTAGTAATGTCAGTAAACTTGAAAAACATATCAGAAATAGACTCCTATTGTTTCATTTTAAATATTTCATACTTATAACAAATAAGTTAATTTTAGACTCCTTAACTTGGCTTGTCCTTTCATGAGTTATTTCTAATTTATCTCAAATTTTTTCTTTTCGAATGTACAAGTTGATATTTTATTGAATTCATATATATCTAATGAATAATAAAGAACATCGATGGCTTTAACATTTAATTATGCCATCTTTTTATCATGCTCATTTCAATCTTTTTTTAGGTTTGGAAAGAGACACTCCATCAACAACAATTATGGATATGTGTGGACCATTAGTTATGACTCTTCACATGTCATACTCTAAAATTTATATAAATATTCTCATTCTAGCTTTCCAAAAAGTATAATTTATGCCATTGAATAGTGGTGGTCTAGATGTAGATTGGCCTTCGATAAATAAGGAACCAATCAAGGTTGTTATGATCGTTAACTCAAGATCTTTAGATTAACAACAAACATTAGAGTACCTATTCTGATATCAATTATTATCGAGAAAGATAGCAATCCAGGAGGGAGGATGAATTAAGTTCTTTAAAAATTTCAAACAGATTTGAAATCTAAGTATGTGTTTCAAATTAAACTAATTTGACTGCTTATAAAAAATGAACAATGTGCAGTAGTGGAATTAAGGAATAGGAAAAACTATATAAGAATAAAAATGATGCTTGACAAGTAAAGCAAGAGACCAAAAGGCACAAGATAAATGCAAAATAATTTATAGTGATTCAATATAATCTCGCACCTATGTCTACTCTCTATGTTTTTCTTAAAAATTCAACTATAATTTTCTTGATTACAGCGTGTTTGTTTTTCTAAGATCACAAATAAATCCAGTTGATTTTTCAAGATCACCAACTACAACTTATACATCGATTATTTTTCGGATTCACAATTAATCCAATTGATTTTGTGGGTTCACCAACCAAAATGTATAATGTTTAATTTCAGACTTAGATGGATCTTCACCCTAAGTTTTTTTTCCAAAAAAAAAAATGTAAAGAAAATAAGTTATAAGATATGAAATTTTAGAACAAAATAAAACTAAAAAATGAACTGTTTTAGGCATGGAGAAGTTATTGAAAATTTGCTTTTTTGAAGTTTGACTTCTTTTCAATTGATACTTGAGAGGATGTAAAAGTTGTTGGAGATGATGACTATTGAAAACTCTTTGAATTCAATACATAAATCTCTCTCTTCTCCCTTTCCAATGGTATTCAATAATACTCTTACAAATAGAGTGTTTCCCTCTTTAGTCCTTAATCTTACTTTCTAATTAATTCTCTAGCCTTTAATATACTTGAAAGTTGCTAAAGAGTGAGTCTTGACTATTGGAAGCCTTGAAATAGCTGTTGGAGTCTAAAATTAACTATTAGAAAAGTAAAAAAAACTAGTTATTATTGCTATTCCTATTTCAGGGGTCGACTCCAATTCCTCAGGGGTTGATGCGAGCTATCCATGAGTCAACATAATTGTTGCATAAGTCAACCATAAGGTCTGAAAAATCTACTTTCTATCTTCTCTTAGAGAATCAACTCCTACTATTCATGAGTTGACTCAAGCGCATGCTAGTCCTGCTCTAACATGTCAGAGTTGACTCTTTTTCCCTAAGATCGGCTCCTAATCCATCTGAAACTTAAAGTATTACTATTTTTAGCCTGTTTCAATATAAGGATTGGTTCTTAATCATTTGGGATCGACTTTACTAAGTCTGAAATTTAAAAATTCTTCTTTAAATTTATTGACATAGTTTCTTTTGAGAGAATCTTTTTCAAGGATAAATTCTTCAATTTGAACATCTGAAAAAATCTATATCCAACCTTGAAATACATAATAGAATCATAATTACTCAAAGTTTGATAATCATCAAAATCAATTATTTGGGTCAACATGAAGTAGGAGAGGAGATGTACTACTTCACTCCTAGGCACAGGGCAAATGCTAATAGGAATGGGTGCAGGGCCAACCATAATGTAGGACAAGGTTTTTGGCATAGCAATTATCATGACCAGCTCATCTTTGATGATAAATCCTCTAAGCTGATCGAACACAAGACTTCCCTTGTCTTCAAGTTCAGAAATAGCAAGAGGAAGAGGTTGCATCCCAATAGGATCATGCACGAGTACATCTTCCACTCACCTAATGGCAAAGTATATAATTTTTCTATTTTCTTCCTTTTCTTTTTTTTTTTTCTGAATCTAATATCATTATGATCTTACATCATAGCTTCTAGCTAGATAGATTGATTAATACATTTGATTATCTATGACTATAATAATTTTAAATTTGATCATCTTTTACCTTTCAAACCTTGGTAGAATCTTCCACCTCTAATTGATGTGACTATTATTGTTAGTTTTGAAGTTTCAGGAGATGGTTCTATACAGAATTCATTCAAAGGAGGAGATAAAAAAAAGTTAAGAATGATTATCCTACCGCACATGACGATAAGAGAAGATGGATACATGTACGAGGTCGATGCTCTTCGATCAGATCTATGAGGTCAAAGAAAGTAGTAGTGGTGAAAATTTTATATAGTTGGCTACCATTTGGACTGAGCAAGAGGTTGCATCTCAGTCAGTGTTACTGTTAAAACCTATAGATGACTACTCCATTGGCACCACCATCTCTTCCACTTTTGACAATCATGGCTTCATCGATTCCAACATCTGAAAGTGAGCTGATAGCATAATCTTAATACCACCATCTTCTCCTATATCGGTTCCCTCTAGCAACCAATATATGGAGGTGCTTACATCATTAGATAATGCAACCCTTAGTGAGATTAAATTGCAAGTTAAATTTCTAAATTATTTAGAGCAAATCAAGCAGCAAGTGGTGAAACTTTGAATCATGGGTGGCTACAGTGCCAAGGAGGTCCCAATGTTATATGGTAAATATGATGCTATATATACAGCATAAAATATAATAGAAGATGGGATATAATATCAGGGAACAAGATGCATAAATGGGAGCACTACTCTTAGGTAATGTATGATAACCCACCATTATAATTCGACCTTTCATCTAGAAGCAAAACATTAATTCATGATAGATTGATCTTCCTAAATGACATAGGAAGTTAGATAGTTATGTCATAGTTCTTGCCCTGGTTGCACCAAAGTCCTGGATTTAGATCCTGCATCAAGGGGAGATTAGGGCACATAATTATATAAAATAAATATCTTCGATGAGCTGAACCTCTTATCTAAATGTAATTATAGGTAAACCAAGACGGCTAATTGATTCACCTGATGATAGCTAACAAATATTACCATTAATCTCATATTCTTTTTTATAACTTCCAACTATAAGGCACAAATATCTTTGGCTTCTTGATTTACCCATATATATACATAGGCCTGTATACCTCTAATGACTATGAAATCTCTCAGTGGAGAAAAGTGAAGAAAAGAAGGCAACGAGAAGAAGAAGCAGAAGACCAAAGAAGAGAAGGCTAAGTGAAGATGTACGGACCAATGGAAGGAATGAGGTTTCTTCCAACGGATATGGAACTCATCACCTACCTTCGAAAGCAGGTGGAGGGTTCTCCACTCTCTCCTATGCTGACGTATGAGTGTGATGTTTATGCTTAAGAATTGTGAAACCTCCTAAGTATATGATCCCTCCTCTTTTCTCTCTTCTTTTTCCTTCTTCTAGTTTCCCTTCTCATATTCTTGTTTTTGTTTTCCTTTTCTAATTAGTATCACCAGCAAGAATGAGTTCTTGATATATTACTTTGCCGAAAACTTGAATGAAAATCTTGGATCCTTCTTGTTTGCTCCATCCTTCTTTTTTTTTTAATCCAAATTACATGATCCCTCCTCTTTTCTCCTTTTTTCTTCTTCTAATTTCTCTTTTCATGTTTTTATTTTTGTTTTCCTCTTTTAGTATCACCAACAAAATGAGTTTTTGTTATATTGCTTCACCCAAAACAGAAATCAAAACCCTAGATCCTTCAACCTCTTTCCTCATCCTTCTCCTTCTTTTTGTCCAAATTACATGATCCCTCCTCTCTTCTCTCTTTTTTTTTTCTTCCTATTTTCCTTCTCACATATTCTTGTTTTTATTTTTCTTTTCTAGTATCACCAGTAAGACTGAGTTCTTGAATCATAATTAAAACTCTAGACCCTTCTTCTTTTTTTTCTACATCCTTCTTCTTCCTTTTGTCCAAATTATAGATGAATTGATGGTTCACTTAGTATCACTTTCTTTTGCTTCCAACCAACATTGAGTTAGTTCCTTGTAGTTCTTTTATATCTTATGTTCTTATTTTCTTTTGTTAGTTCTTTTATCTTTACATTATAAATATCGTAAATATTATTTTATATTTTTTAGTTATTTAGAAAGAAAAAAGTCTTTGAATATTGTATTTGCATCTTTCCTATCGATCTACAGGAGATTTCCTACATAGAGTAGGGGAGGAGGTGCACTACTTCACTCTTAGCCACAAAACAAATGCCAGTGAAAGTGGGTGCAGGGCCAACTGTAATGTAGGATAGGACTTCTGAAATGGCAATATTGTGACTAGCTCATCTTTGATGATAAATCTTCTGAGCTGATCAGACATAAGTCTTTCCTTGTCTTTAAGTTTAGAGGCAGCAAGACAAAGAGACTGCATCCCATTTCGATCATGCACAAGTACATCCTCCACTAACCTGATAGCAAGGTATATAATTTTTCTATTTTTTTCTTTCTTTTCTTTTTCTGAGTCTAATAACATTATGATCTTACGTCATGGCTTCTAGTTGGCTAGATTCTTTAATACATTTGTTTATCTATGACTCTAATAAATTTAAATTTGATCATCCTTTTTCTTTTAAACATTGGTAGAATCGTCCACCACTAATTGGCATGACTACTACTCTTGGTTTTGTAGTTTATGAGATGGCACTATACAAAGTTCATCTGAAGAAGGAGACAAAAGAAGCTAAGAATGATTATCTTACTACACATGACTACAAGAAAAGATAGATACATGCTATGAGATTGACACCCTTCGATGAGGTCTATCAAGTCGAAGATAGTAGAAATGGATGAAGATTTTACATAGTTGGCTACTACTTGGACTGAGCTAGAGATTGAATTTTAGTTGGTACGGCTGCCAAAACCTATAGATGACTACTACACTAGAACCACCGTCTCTTCCACTTCTGGCGATCACGGCTTCATTGATTCTAATATCTGAAAGTGGGTTAATAGTATGATCTTAATACCACCATCTTCTTTTATATCGGTTTCTTTCTAGCAACCAACGTATGGAAATGCTTACATCATTAGATAGTGTAATCCTATGTGAGGCTGAATTGCAAATGTAATTTCTAAATCATTTAAAGCAAACCAAGTAGCAAATGGTGAAGCGTTGAATCATGGGTGGTTGCAGTGCGACGGAGGTCCCAACATTATATGGTAAAGATGATGCTATATATATAGCACAAAAAATAATGGAAGATGGGCATATAATATCATGGAACAAGATGCAGAAATGGGAGCAATACTCTTAGATAATGCAAGATAACCCACCATTATAATTCAACTTTTCATCTAGAAACAAAACATTCCTGATAGGTTGATCTACCTAAATGACACAAGAAGTTAGTTATATCATAGTTCGTGCTCTGGTTGGACCAAAGATCTGGAATTCAGATCTTACATCAAGTGGAGATCATGGCACATAATTATATAAAATAAATATCTCCTGTGAATTGAACACTCTATCTGAATATGATTATAGGTAAACGAAGATAGCTAATCGATTTATCTGGTGACAACTAACAAATATTGCCATTGATCTCATATTCCATTTTATAACTCTAACCATGTGGTGCAAATATCTTTTGCTTCTTAGTTTATCCATATATATACAAAGGATTATGTATCTCTGATGACTATACAGTCTCTCGGAGGAGAAAAGCAAAGAATCGAGGCTAAGAGAAGAAGGAGAAGTAGAAGACTGAAGAAAAGAAGGCTAAGTGATGATGTATGGACTCATGGATGGAATGAGATTTCTTCCCATGGATATGAAACTCATCACCTACCTTCGAAAGTAAGTAGAGAGCTCTCCACTCCCTCTTGCACTAATGCATGAGTGTGATGTTTATCCTCAAGAACCATGGAACCTCCCAAGTACATGATCCCTCCTTTTTCCTCTCTTCTTTTTTCTTCTTCTAGTTTCCCTTCTCATGTTCTTATTTTTGTTTTTCATTTTTTGTATCACCAGCAAGAAAGAGTTCTTGATATATTGCTTTGCCCAAAACCTGAATGAAACTGTAGATCCTTCTTGTTTTGCTCCATCCTTCACCTTCTTTTTGTCCAAATTACGTGATCCCTCCTCTTTTCTCTCTTCTTTTTTCTTCTTCCAATTTTTTTCTCACGTTCTTGTTTCTTTTTTTTTTTTTAGTATGACCAACAAGAATGAGTTCTTGATATATTGCTTCATTCAAAACCCAAATTAAAATACTAGCATTCTACCTCTTTCCTCATCCTCCTCCTTTTTGTCCAAATTATATGATCCCTCCTCTCTTCTCTCTTCTTGCTTTTCTTCCTATTTCCCTTCTCACATATTCTTGTTTTCATTTCTTTTTCTAGTATCACTAGCAAGAATGAGTTCTTGAATTGTAATTAAAACTTTAGATCCTACTTCTTTTTTCCTGCATCCTTCTCCATCCTTTTGTCCAAATTACAAGTGAATTGATCATTCACTTAATGTCCTTGTCTCTTGCTTAAAACCAATGTGGAGTTAGTTTTTTGTAGTTCCTTCATATATTAGTTCATTTGTCTTTATATTATAAATATCATAAATCTTATTTTTTATTTTCTAGTTATTTAGAAAGAAAAACTCTTTTAATATTTTATTTACTTTTTTTTTTGATATATAGGAGGTTTCATATACGGAATAGGACAGAAGGTGTACTACTTCACTCCTAGGCATAGGAAAAATACCAATGGGAGTGGGTGCTAGGCCAACTACAATGCAGGACAGGACTTCTAGCATGACAATGTTCGTGATCAGCTCATCTTTGATGATAAATTCTCTGAGCTGATCGAACACAAAACTTTTCTTATCTTAAAGTTCCGAGATATCAAGAAGCTGCACCCCTATTGGATTATGCACAAATACATCTTCCACTCACCTTATGGCAAGGTATATAATTTTTTTATTTTTCCCTTCCTATCCTTTTTCTTTTGCTGAATCTAATATCATTATGATCTTATGTCATGGCTTCTAGCTAGCTAGATTATTTAATACATTTGATTATTTATGTCTCTAACAAATTTAAATTTGATCATCTTTTTCCTTTCAAACCTGAGTAGAATCTTCCACCACTAATTAATGTGACTACTACTCTTGATTTTGCAATTTCAGTAGATGGCTTTATACAAAATTCATCTGAAGGAGGAGATAAAAGAAGCTAAGAATAATTATCCTACCACACATGGCTACAAGAGAAGATGAAAACATGCTACGAGATCGACACTCTTCGATCAAGCCTATGAGGTCCAAGATAGTAGCAGCGGTGAAGATTTTACGTAATTGGCTACTACTTGGACTGAGCAAGAGGTTGCATCTCAGTCAGTACTGCTGCCAAAACCTATAGATGACTGCTTCTTCAGCACCACATCTTTTCCACTTCTAGCTATCACGGCTTCATCAATTCTAACATTTAGAAGTGGGTTAACAGCATGATCTTAACACCACCATCTTCTCCCATATCGGTTCCTTCTAGCAACCAACCTATGGAGGTGTTTACATCATTAGATAGTGCAACCCTTAGTGAGGCAGAATTGCAAGTATAATTTCTAAATCATTTAGAACAAATCAAGCAGCAAGTGGTGAAGCTTTGAATCATGGGTGGTTGTGGTGCCAAAGAGGTCCAAGTGTTATAAGGTAAATATGATTATATTTATACACACACACACACACACACACACACACACACACACACACACACATATATATATATATATATATATATATATATATATATAGCATAAAATATAATGAAAGATGGGCATATAATATCATGGACAAGATCCAGAAATGGGAGCAATACTCTTAGGTAATGTATGATAACCCATCATTATAATTCGACCTTCGATATAGAAGCAAAACAATCATGACAAGTTGATTTACCTAAATGACATAGGATGTTAGATAGTTATGTCATAGTTCTTGCCCTGGTTGGACCAAAGATCTAGATTCAGATCCTGCATCAAGGGGAGATCAAGGCACATAATAATATCAAATAAATATCTCCTATGAACTGAACCTTCTATCTAAATATAATTATAAGTAAACCAAGATAGTTAATTGACTTACATGGTGACAGCTAACAAATATTACCATTGATCTCATAGTTTTTTTATAACTCTGACCATGCAGCGTAAATATCTTTGGCTTCTTGGTTTACCCACATATATACATACGATCACATATCTCTGACAATTGTGAAATCTCTCATAGATGAAAAGTGATGAAAAGAAGGCTAAGAGTAGAAGAAGAAGCAAAAGACTGAGGAAGAGAAGGCTAAGTGATGATGTATGAACTACTGGATGGAGTGAGATTTCTTCCAATGGATATGGAATTCATCATATACCTTTGAAAGCAAGCGAAAGACTCTCCACTCTCTCCTGTGCCGAGGCATGAGTGTGATGTTTATGCTCAAGAACAGTGGAACCTCAAGTACATGATCCCTCCTCTTTTCTCTCTTCTTTTTCCTTCTTCTGGTTTCCCTTCTCATGTTTTTGTTTTTGTTCTTGTTTTCCTTTTTTAGTATCACTAGTAAGAACGAGTTTTTGATATATTGCTTTGCCCAAAACTCAAATGAAAATCTTAGATCATTCTTGTTTTGCTCCATCTCTTTCTTTTTGTCCAAATTACAAGATCCCTCCTCTTTTCACTCCTATTTTCTTCTTCCAATTTCCCTTCTCACGTTCTTGTTTTTGTTTTCCTTTTTTAGTATCACTAGCAAGAACAAGTTTTTGATATATTGCTTCATTCAAAATCCAAATAAAAACATTAGATTCTTCTACCTTTTACCCATTCTTCTCCTTCTTTTTGTCCAAATTGTATGATCTCTCCTCTCTTCTCTCTTCTTTTTTTTCTTCCGATTTTCCTTCTCACATACCCTTGTTTTTGTTTTTCTTTCTTAGTCTCACCAGCAAGAATGAGTTCTTGAATCCTAATTAAAACTCTAGATCCTTTGTCTTTTTTCCTGCATCCTTCTCCTTCCTTTTGTCTAAGTTAGAAGTAAACTGATGGTTCACTTAGTGTCATTGTCTCTTACTTCCAACCAACGTGGAGTTAGTTTCTTGTAGTTCTTTTGTATCTTATGTTCTTATTTTCTTTTATTAGTTCTTTTATCTTTACATTATAAATATCATAAATCTTATTGTCTATATATTTTATAGTTATTTAGAAAGGAAAAAAAAATCTTTGAATGTTGTGTTTGCTTTTTTTCCCTCGATCTATGGGAGATTTTAGACACGGAGTAGGAGAGGAGGTGTATTACTTCACTCTTAGGCATAGGGCAAATGCCAACAGGAGTGGATGTAGGGCCAATCACAATGCAGAATAAGACTGCTGGCATGGCAATGGTCGCAACCAGCTCATCTTTGATGATAAATCCTCAGAGCTGATCGAATACAAGACGTCCCTTATCTTCAAGTTCAGAGATAGCAAGAGGAAGAGACTGCATCCCAACTAGATCATGCATGAGTATGTTCTCCACTCACCTGATGGCAAGGTATATAATTTTTTTATTTTTTTCCTTCCTTTCATTTTGATTTTTTGAATCTAATAACATTATGATCTTACATCATGGCATCTAGCTAGTTAGATCATTCAATACATTTGATTATCCATGACTCTAACAAATTTAAATTTGATCATTCTTTTTCTTTCAAATCTTGATATAATCTTCCACAACTAATTGACGTGACTATTGTTAATGTTGGTTTTGCAGTTTCAGGAGATGGTGCTATACAGAATTCATTCGAAGAAGAAGATGAAAGAAGCTAAGAATAATTATCCTACTGCATATGATTGCAAAAGAAGATGGATGCATGTATGAGGTCGATGCTCTTCAATCAGGCCTACGAGGTTAAAGAAAATAGTAGTGGTGAAGCTTTTATATAGTTGGCTACTACTTGAATTGAGCAGGAGGTTGCATCTCAATCGGTGCCACTGCCAAAACCTATAGATGACTATTACATCGGCACCACCATCTCTTCCACTTTTGGCAATCACGGTTTCGTTGATTTTAACATCTGGAAGTGAGCTGATAGCATAATCTTAACATAAACAACTTCTCTTCTAGCAACCAATATATGGAGGTGCTTACATCATTAGATCATACAACCCTTAGTGAGACTAAATTGCAAGTGTAATTTCTAAATCATTTAAAGCAAACCAAGCAGCAAGTGGTAAAGCTTTAAATCATTGGTGGCTACAGTGCCAAAGAGGTCCTAATGTTATATGGTAAACATGATGCTTTATATATAGCATAAGATATGATCGAAGATGGGCATATAATATCATGGAACAAGATGTAGAAATGGGAGCAATATGCTTAGGTAATGCTTGATAACCCACCATTTTTATAATTCACCCTTTTATCTAGAAGCAAAACATTCATGACAGGTTGATCTACCTAAATGACATAGGATCTTGGATAGTTATGTCATTGTTCTTGCCCTGGTTGGACCAAAGATCTTGATTCAAATCCTATATTAAGGGGAGATTAGGGCACATAATAATATAAAATAAATATCTCCTATGAACTAAACCCTCTATCTAAATATAATTATAAGTAAACCAAGACAGCTAACTAATTTACCTGGTGACAGCTAACAATATTACCACTGATCTCATATTCGTTTTTATAACTCTGACATAGGGCGTAAATATCTTTGGCTTCTTAGTTTACTCATATATATATATATATATATATATATATATATATATATATATATATATACAAAAGATCGTATATCTTTAATAACTATGAAATCTCTTGGAGGAGAGAAGCGAAGAAAAGAAGGCTAAGAGAAGAAAGAGAAGCAGAAGATTGAAGAAGAAAAGGCTAAATAATGATGTACGGACTGGTGGATGCAATGAGGCTTCTTCCAACATATATGGAACTTATCACCTACCTCCAAAAGCAAGCAGAGGGCTCTCCACTTCCTTTTGCAATGATGCATGAGTATGATGGTTATGCGCAAGAACCGTGGAACCTCCCAAGTATATATAATCCCTCCTCTTTTCTCTCTTCTTTTTCCTTCTTCTGGTTTCCCTTCTCATGTTCTTGTTTTTGTTTTTCTTTTTTAGTATCACCAGCAAGAACGAGTTCTTGATATATTACTTTGCCTAAAACTCGAATGAAAATCCTAGATCCTTCTTGTTTTGCTCCATCCTTCTCCTTCTTTTTGTCCAAATTACATGATCCCTCCTTTTTTTCTCTCTTCTTTTTTCTTCTTCCAAGTTTCCTTCTCACATTCTTGTTTCTGTTTTCTTCTTGTAGTATCATTAGCTAGAATGAGTTCTTGATATATTAAATCACCCAAAATCCAAATTAAAACACTATATCCTTCTACATCTTTCCTCGTACTTCTCCTTGTTGTCCAAATTACATGAACACTCCTCTCTTCTCTCTTCTTTTTTTTTCTTCTTGTTTCCCTTCTCACATATTCTTGTTTTTGTTTTTCTTTCCTATTATTGCCCGCAAGAATGAGTTCTTGAATCATAATTAAAACTCTAGATCTTTCATCTTTTTTTCTGCATCCTTCTCCTTCATTTTGTCCAAATTACAGGTGAACTAATGGTTCACTTAGTGTCATTGTCTCTTGCATCCAACCAAGGTGGAGTTAGTTTCTTGTGGTTCCTTTATATCTTATATTTTTATTTTCTTTTATTAGTTCATTTATCTTTACATTATAAATATCATAAATCTTATTTTCTATTTTCTAGTTATTTAGAAAGGAAAAATCTTTGAATGTTGTATTTGCTTTTTTCCCCTTGATCTACAGGAGATTTCATATTTGGAGTAGGAGAGGAGGTGCATTACTTCACTCCTACTACTATAGAAAGGATCTATGACAGTGTTTACTACTGCAGCTGTTCGAAAATTATGGTCTTAGAGTCTACAGCAACGGTTATATATAACCACTGTCATAGATTTGGCCTATAGCAGCAGTTATTGAAAATCACTACTATATTTTATATATAGCAGTGGTTATTGGATAACCGCTATCATAGATCAAATCTATGATAGCGATTATACATAACCATTATCATATATTTGAGATATTACAATGGTTGATTAACCATTGTCATATCTCAAATCTATGGAAGCGGTTATGCATAACCGCTGCTATAGGTTTGACTTGTGGTAGTGGTTATACATAACTGCTGTCATAGATTTGAGATATGACAACGACTATATATAACCACTACCATAGGTTTGAACTATAGCAGTGGTTATGTATAACCGCTGTCATATCTCAAACCAATGGCAACAGTTATACATAACTGCTACCATATGTATATGACAGCAGTTACCTAACCCCTGCTATAGACATATAGCAGTGATTTTGTGTAATCGCTGCTATATAGATAGAATATAATTTTTTTATATTTTTTTAAATATGATATAATTTTAAAATGTAAAGTCCATCTTTATCATTTATTATCTAAATAATTATCATTAGAGTATCATCACAAAAGACTGTCTCGATCCGATAGCTTTAGCTATGTCGATCAATAAATTTTGATTTCAATGATCACGAACGATCGCGATGATCTGATAGATAAAAATTATCGATAGATCCAAAAATTTACAATGATAATCTCGATGATATTTACAATGATAATATGATATCATATGATTTTTAATTTTTTATCATCTATTCTTTTGTGATTGCTTTGAGCTTGTGCATGCCCTCCTCTTTTTTTTTGCATTTTTTTCTCTATTTTTGAATGTAATATTGAGATTATGTAGATCATTAGATAAGCTAAAAAAAAAGTGAGAGCTCGAGATTTTTCTAATGTTTTAAGTGATAAGCTCTTTGGTGAACTCTGAAATCAGAGAATGTTAACAAACATATCCAAAATCAACTATGACTTAACAAGTTAATTTGAGTATTTAATATTAAAAATAATCTCAAAAAATATCAAAGATTAATTAAAAGATTGGATTGAATATAGTTGATCCTCCTAATGATTTTTGATCTTTTAATGAAAATTCATCTTGGATATGTCTCATGGTTAGGGAATCCATGAAGAGCAGAATAATATTTCTATTATTTTTCTTTAAGAATCTAGACATAAGTTCTTCAAATTTATCATTTTTTTAGTTAAAATGAATAAATAATTTTTTAAAATAATATTTTTTTTGATATTTTTTTCTTATCACTAAGCAAATTATTGCTTTTAGAATTATTTTTTCTGAGCCATGCCGGTAGATTCTAGGCCGTACCGATGGGTTTTGGACCGTGCCAGTGGATTCTAGGTCGTGTCGATAGGTTCTGGGCCATATCACTTTATGAAAAGTATCTTCTTTTCTTTTCTTTCTTTTTTTATAAGGAGGCTGTGATGATTTTGGATAGAAAATGGTTAATTCTTAGCATGATAAGGCTCTACTAATATTATTGTTCAACATGTTATAATTGTTAATGTTCATTAACATTACAGATCATGATGGTATCGAAATTCCATCTAGTTTTTACCCCACCCCTCGACGGGCTATGCGGAGCTCGACATCTGAACCGCTATCAGTGCATACTCCATCCACCTTCGCATCGACTTCGACTTCACAGGTACATACTCCCACCGATACATCTGAGTCTCCATCGACAGCCATGTCACCAGCCTATGCATCTCTGGCACACACTCCACCCACTGATGAGGGTCCACCGGCATCCACATCGCACGACCCAATGAGAGTAAATTTTTATTATGTTAATTATTTATTTATTTTTTATATAGTTATTGTATATTCTTATATATTCATAATATATTTTTATTACAGGTGCATCATCTAGTAGGACCTTTTGCGGTCCCACACGCATGCTGCATATGTGGAACTGCCAGCATCAGATTATGGTGGAGTATGATACGGAGGAGAGGATAGTAAGGGAGATCAGAAGAACCAGACTGCTCAGGAGGACACGCACACTCTCGACCGTGAGTCTATGGCCAGTCATGTGCATAAAGAGATAATGAATTCTAACTTTTTACTTTACAAGTTATTGAATTGTTGTTTTTGTATGTTTTTAACAAGCTGATCAATTGTTATAGTTGACGAAAGAGGAGGTGATGCCCAATCATAGTGCCATCTTCCGATCGAGTTGTACGGACAAAAAGGGTAGGTCGATGAACACCATGATCAAAAGAATTTTTATAAGTAATAATGGTGTGTTATAATTTTTTATGATTCACTCATTTTGCTTTGACAATATGTGTGGTAGTAGGATTTCTTAGGATTTATTCATTCATGATAACATCAAAATTTACTGAGATTCTATTTGAATTTATAATTGCAGGAGCAGTTAGACGTGCTTGCAAACGAGGGCCCGGACACCTCCAGCCCCCCAACTACCTGTCTCAAGTCTTGGGACCTGAGCACTCTGGGAGGATTCGTTGTAGGTTCGGACATACGTTGACTAGCTACTGACCTGAGGTGAGTATCTCCTCACATGCTTTTGGGGTCGTCAGTCAGAGCAGCTTGACGAGATCTTGGTGCAAGCAGCTCAGGCTCAGTAGTGTGCATCTCAAACTCAGGAGCACGCAGATCAGTTATAGAGCATCATGTTCGCTATGGTGACACAACTCTTCACTACTCTTAGAGTTGATTTTTCGAGTATTCAGAATATGTTGGCTAGCTATCCTGCTCCAGCCCCTCCAGCTCCTACTACAACCACTCCCAGTCCTACTACAATCCCTCTCGATCCTGTTACAGCCCCTCTCGATTCTGCTTCAGCCCCTTTTGGTGATGACGAGATGCTTGGAGAGGAGGATTTTGATTTGATTGATTTTTGATATATTTTATTTTTATTTAAAAAATATTGTAATACAATTTGAGTAATACAATTTAAGTATTTGAGAAATATTATGCTTATTATTGAGTTTTATGTAAAATTTTTGATTCTTACAAGTTTTAGTTTGAGTAATTATATATTGAACTGTGTCTATCAGATAAAAAAGAGGCAAATTTATGCTATTTCTATTGGTCAATAGAAAATGACAGTGGTTGCATAACCGCTGCCGTAGTCGTGCCAATCACTGTCATAGTTTTATGTCAATCGCTGTCATAAACTATAGTAGTAGTTGATAAATCACTGCGTATATCTATAGCAGTGGTTCTACAACCACTGCCATAGATTGACATATGGTAGTGATTTTCTAACCACTGCTATAGACGATATAGCAGTAGTTAGATAACCACTGCTATAGATGGCTATAGCAGTAGTTAAAAAATCACTACTATAGAAGGATATAGCAGCGGTTGAAAAATCACTGCTATAGAAAGCTATAGCAGTGGTTTTCCAACTACTGCTATAGCCAATCTATAGCAGCAGTTAGTAAACCGCTACTATACAGTTTGCTATAACAGCAATTGAGTAACCATTGCTATAACCTATATATGACAGCAATTGTGACAACCGCTGCAACAACTACTGCCATAGACCTATGGTGATGGTTGTTGGGAATAGTGTTCCAAAGCTAATCGTCAGCCTGTTGACGGTTGTGCTCATTTTTATATATGTACATGAATTATGAATTAATAAAAATTATTTTGATATTTTTCATCATAAATATTTCATCTTCTAATGAACTCCTATGTTGTGGTGAAGTCCTTAGGACTATTTAGACTCGACAAAGGAGGATTTGTCATTTAGTCCTTAAATCTGTTAGCGACCAAATGATACGTTGTTACCAAGGACGATAACGTTTATCAAGCATAGGTCGTTGTGTGCCATATAGGTTGGTTGTCCTCTTAACTAATGAGTGTGGAGACACTGGTATGGCATACAGGTGAGATGTAAGGGTACATCTGCACTGAACGTGACCAACTTCGGAGCTATTTCTGTTGTCAAGATTTGCTCCAATAAAATATGGGTATAAATATCCCTCCGACCTGAGATCACCACGGTGACTTGCAAGCAACTCACTGCACTTAGGCACTGGACTACCTGAATTTCTAATTCAGTGACGGAAGGCTACTGGGTGAAGTCAAGTACTTGACTTGTCGGTGCGTGTGTCAAGATGGGATTGACCACTCCAGTTTAGGAGCTGTGTACAGTCGTGTTTCAATTTAGCAAAACCTTGGCTAGGGTAGTCTTTGTGAGGAGTCACAGGACTGTTTGAGTTGAGCATGATTCGGATGATCTAATCAGGGTTGACAGTTTAACCCTGAGTCGTCCTAAACATAGAGGTCAAAAGGATGAATTATACAGTAACCATATTCATATAGGTTCTGAGTGTTGCGATTGTGACCATTCAACCTATCCGATCGTCGGATACCATTGCTAGATGGTCACTTCGATTAGTACAGGAATTAGTTTCTGTGCTACCGGCTTAGGTTCGAACCTGCGGGATCACACACATTAGAGGTTCCTATCTGATCTGATAGCTGATGAAGAGTCCTTCATGTCTGAGATTCTATGATCGAGAATCAGGATTCTCTAATCATGAATTCTACACATGTTGGGTATCGGGGTCAAGAGTCCCACTGGTTTAGGACTCTTCGATCAGGGTTACATATCGATGAATTCTGATACCCGATTACCCATCGGATTTGGACTCAATCTTTATGAGAGATTTAATTAGTGATTTGATCTCTAATTAACTCAATTTGATTGAGTAATTAATTTTGGATCAAGTCCAATTGAATTGGATTCAGTTGGGTTTGACCCGATTAGGTTAAGAGTTGACCTAATCATTGAGATTGTTTGGTCCCTGATATGATCAGGGGTTGGACTTAATCAATTCCTGATTTGATTAAGATTTTATTGAGCCTAATTAAGCCTAATTAAGTTAGATTTAAATTAGTCTAATTGGCCCTAACTTATTTGGTTCAATTAGGTTGGTTTAAATAATGAAACCACCTTGACCCATTCTCCCTGCGCCACCTCACTTCCACTGCGCCCATTTGAATTCACGAGAAGAAAGTTCTCATGAATTTTTCCTCATACAAAGCCCTCCTCACGCCCTACTTTAATGCATCAAATGAGTGGATAAGGATGATTAGTTGGCCATTCAAATTCAAAACAAAAGTTTGAATTTGAATGAGCAACCAATCTTAGCGCCTTGACCTTATCCTCTTTTAACGCCCCATTTATTACACGAGAAAATATTTCTCATGAAATCACTCATGCACAAATTAAGCCACACCCTCCTCTTCTCACGCCCTTAGTGGATAGGGATAAATTAGTTTCCATTTGAATTCAAAATTTGATTTGAATTCAGATGTACAATTACTCATCTTTATCCTCTCACGTGGATAAGACGTTTGACATTGTTTTAAAAGGAGGAGAAGAGTGGGGCGTGTGAAAAGAAAAATTTTGGAGAGAAAATTTGGAAGTGAGGAATCCTTGTGTGCAAGGTGAAGGTCAATATCCTTCCGAGAGAAAAAGAAAGAAAAGAAAGAAAAAGTGTGCGCAGGGTTTCAGTGAGTTCTTCAGGGTTTCAGCCTGGAGTTCGAAAAGTGAGAAGGTGAGCTACGAGTATTGTGAGCCCACCAAATTTCAGAGAGATCTTCAACATCCTCTCAAGCACGTCTGCTGATGATCAGGAGCATCTGAAGAATTGGCAGACATCGATCGAAGGAGTTCGATCAGCATCGACCGTCGAAAGGGCTCTATAACGAGCTAGCACTCGTGAGGAGTCGATCAGACCGGGAGCTTCGTGTGGACGATCCACAGAGGCCAGACATGCTGTGTGGTTGCATCATGATGATCAGACTCTCCCGACGGTGATCAAATTGCGGCGATCTACTATCCGCACAAAGGTATTGTGTTCTGAACACATTACAGTAAAGTATTTACTGTTCAAATTTGAATTTTAAATTTAAATGCATGCATGCTATATATCATATTTAGATCCTAGTATAGGATAAACTCTTATTAATTAATTAGATTAATTAATAATTTTTACTGTAAAATAATGATTTTGAAAAAGTTTTAAAATTATCATTTTACCCCTGCACTGATTTTCCCCACAAATAGTATCGAGCGGGTTCTTAGATATGATATATATATATTTGCATGCGTAGATTAAGTTGTAATCTAAAAGTTTATAATTTAAAATTTGAAATTCAAAATTTGAAATTTGAAAGTTGTTCGAAATTCAAAATTCAAAAATTTGAAATTTAAAATTTGAAATTTGAATTTTCAAATTTAAAATTCAAAATTCAAAATTCAAAATTCAAAAATTTAAAATTCAAAATTTAAAATTTAAAAATTTGAAATTTAAAATTTGAAATTTGTTTGAAATTTAAGTTTCAAAATTTAAAATTTAAAATTTAAAATTTTGAAATTTAAATTTTGAAATTGAGGGGAAATTCAGTGCAGGGGTAAAATGGTAATTTTAAAATTTTTTCAAAATCACTATTTTACAGTAGAAATTATTAATTAATCTAATTAATTAACATGAATTTATCCTACACTAGGATCTAAATATGATATATAGCATGCATTCATTTAAATTTGAAATTCAAATGCGAACAGTAAACACTTTACTATAATGTGTTCAGAACACAATACCTTTATGCGGGTAGAAGATCACCGCAATCTGATCACCCTCGGGAGAGTTTGATCATTGCGACACAGTCACACAGCATGTCTGGCCTCTGCGGATCGTCCACACAAAGCTCCTGGTCTGATCGACTCCTCACGAGTGCTAGCTCGTTGTAGAGCCCTTTTGACGGTGGATGCTGATTGAACTCCTTTGATCGATGTCTGTCGATTCTTTGGATGCTTCAGATCATCAACAAACGTGCTTGAGAGGATGTTGAAGATCTTCCTGAGATTTTGTGGGCTACTCACTACCCCTAGTGAGTATGCCACATCTGGTCGTGTACATGTCATGGCGTACATGATAGATCCCACTGCTGAAGCATATAGAATCCTACCCATACGCTCTTTCTCTTGAAGTGTTGTCGGACAATCCCTCTTCGAGAGAGAAATTCCATGGCCTATCAGAAGATAGCCTTTCTTGAAATTCTCCATGCTGAACCTCTTCAGCATAGCATCAATGTACGTGGACTGAGATAAACCAAGCAACTTTTTAGATCTATCCCTAGGATGTAGGAAGCTTATTCCCTGTAATGCAGGGACATCATTCTCGATTAAGAGAATATCATCCACATACAATATAAGAAATACTACTATTGGACCATTAGCCCACTTATAAATGCATGGATCTTCTCCATTCTTAACGAAGCCATACGTCTTAATCGTCTTATCAAAATGTATGTTCCAACTCCGTGATACCTGCTTAGGTCCATAAATGGATCTCTATAGCCTGCACATCTTAGACTCATCTGTAGATGTGAATCCTTCAGGTTGTATCATATACACCTCTTCATCCAGCTCTCCGTTTAGGAAAGCTGTCTTCACATCCATCTGTCAGATTTTATAGTCCAGATGGACAGCTATCGCAAGCATAATCCAAATGGATTTGAGCATTGCCACAGGCGAAAATGTCTCGTCATAGTCTATACCATAATGTTGACGATATCCCTTGGCAATCAGAGGAGCTTTATAGGTTTCTACCTTTTCGTCTGCGCCTCTCTTCCTCTTGAAGACCCACTTACACTCTATGGGTTTTACTCCTTCGGGTGGGTCAACCAATATCCACACATCGTTGACCATCATGGACTCTATTTCGGATTTCATAGCCTCTAGCCATTTCTCAGAGTCGGGTCTCTGCATTGCATCCATGTAGGTGATCGGATCCTCATCGTTTTCATCAAGTTCGATAGGATCGTCATCCCAGACCAAGAAACCATAGTATTTGTCCGGTTGATGTGGTACTCTACCAGATCGCCTTAAGGGTGCTTGAACAATGGGCTCCAGATCTGATCTAACCAAATTCGATTTAGGTTCAGCAACTTGTGTCGGTTTTTCCACCTGCCGAACTTCGTCAAGTTCGATCTTAGAAGCAACAGTCCCTTCACCAAGGAACTCCTTTTCCAAAAAAATTGCCTTAAGGCTGACAAACACTTTTTCCTCATCAGCTAGGTAGAAGTAATACCCTTTGGTCTCTTTTGGGTACCCTATAAAATTACACTTGTCAGACCTAGGTCCAAGCTTGTCCGTAATTAAACGTTTAACATATGCCGGACACCCCCAAATCCTAAGGTGCAAGAGTACTGGCTTACGTCCTATCCATATCTCATATGGTATTTTAGTTACAGACTTACTCGGAACTCTATTTAGAAGGTAACAAGCCGATTCGAGCGCATATCCCCAGAGAAAGATCGGCAAACTAGCAAACCCCATCATGGATCGAACCATGTCCAACAAGGTCCGATTCCTCCTTTCAGACACACCATTATGCTGTGGTGTTTCAGGAGGTGTCCACTGAGAGAGAATCCCATTCTTCCCAAGATATGTCAGAAAATCATTGGAAAGGTATTCACCTCCTCGATCAGATTGAAGAGTTTTAATACACTTTTCAGTTTATTTTTCTACCTCATTTCAAAATAGTTTGAACATTTCAAACGACTCCGATTTATGCTTCATTAAATAGACATATCCATACCTCGATAGGTCATCTGTGAAGATTATGAAGTAGAAATATCCACCTCTTGCACTTGAGCTCATGGGTCCACATACATCAGAATGTACCAAACCCAAAAGTTCACTGGCTCGCTCATCTTTTTCAGTAAAAAGTGATTTGGTCATTTTACCAAGAAGACAGGACTCACAGGTTGAAAGTGATTCACAATCACCTACTTCAAGAATTTTTTCTTGAGCCAACCTATTTATCTTGTTCTTATTGATATGACCTAGCCTACAGTGCCAAAGATAGACTTCTGACACATTATCTATTCTAGGGTATTTATCGGAGGTTTGAACCACATTAACAGGTTGTGATAGAAAGTAAATTCCATTATTAAGTTGTCCAACAAATATTGTAACACCATTCAAAATGATATTGCAAACATTTTCTTTTATTAAAAATTGATAACCGTTCATGGCCAAAAGGCCTACAGAAATAATATTTAATAAAAAGCTTGGACAATAGTGACATTCACTCAGAATTACGTTTCGAGAATTGATTATAAGGTTCATGATTTCTAATGCTAGAACTGGAACTTTACTTCCATCTCCAACATTCAGGAATCTCTCACCTTCATCAAATCTCCTACTGACCTGCAGACCCTGCATCAAATTGCAAATATGATAAGGGCTTCCAGTATCCAATACCCGGCAGTAGTGTCACAAATGAAAAAGTTGCAAGGTGTTATCATATAAGTACCTTACTTCTTCTTCGGCCTGTTCGGGTCCAGTGAGGCAATGTATAGAGGACAATTTCTCTTCCAATGCCCCTGCTTCTTGCAAAAGAAGCACTCCGCCTGGCTCTGGTCGGGCTTGCGCTTCTTGGTCTGATCATGTGCAGACATCCCAGCATGCGGTTGCACCTTCTTATTCTTTTTCTTCTTGTTCTTCTTCCCTTTCTTAAAGGGTCGACGATCAGAAGAAGACCCTCCCACAATATTTATCGACTCCTTATGGAGCTGGTGGTCCTTCTCAAAGTTCTGCAGCAACCCCAACAAGCCATGGTAGTTCACTGCAGGCTTTATCATTCGAAAATGAGTAAGGAAGGGAAGGTAGGACTTGGGCAGAGAATTAAAGATCGCATCCTTATCGAGCTACTCGTGCAGGGGAAGCCCAGTTTACTTAGGCGCTTAATTATTTCGATCATGTACAGTACATGATCGTGACTGAGGCTCCATCCCTCATCCGAGCATTGAAAATGGCACAACTAGTTTTGTGCCTTTCAACATCGTCAGGCGTGCCAAAGGAGTCGTTCAATATTTGAAGCATCTCCTGTGGTTGGGCATTCTCGAACCTGCGGCTGAACTCATCATTCATTGCCGCCAGCATAATGCACCGAATGGTGGTGCGGTCGTTGAGCCACTTCTGATAAGTGTCTCGGACCATCCCTCTAATATTCGGGGCTGGCTCCTCAGGTGCCGGATCCGTTACTGCATAAAGGATCCGCTCATGCTCAAGGATAATTTTTAATTTTCGATACCAGCTATCGAAATTAGGTCCCATGAGCTTGTCATTATCTAATAATGACCGGAGGGACGGGGTAGTGGCCATAGCTGCATAAAGAAAAATCAGACCTCTATTAGTACATAAATTATAAATACTAAAGACTTGAACTTTAGTCTAAAGTTTCTCCCAGTATTTTTACGAATTGGTAGCCTCAACCTCCAATTCGAAGAATTACTTTAATTCCTTAGTGGGTACTAGAATTCACACAGACTACACACGAGCCCAACTTTGGTTGGTTAACCCATGTGCATCTATGGGTAGGTTCATAATCAGTTGTTTCTCTAAACAACTTCTAGTAATTGATTTTGCCCCAGAGCCTAATCAGTAGGCTTTGGCCTCCATTGAAAAGATCTGGTTAGGTCCAACCATTAACATGACTTGATTTGATGAATCAGATCAATAAATGATCAGGCCCGACTTTGGCCGACCAATCTGACCACCATCAGAAAGACTTAAACCAAATTATCATGTTATGAATGATAATTCCATTAGTCAATAAGCACTAGGCTTTTGGGCCTCCAATGATTATTAAACTAATGGACTCATTATCACTCACTTAATGGGAGGCTATGACTTAGTTATCAATATAACTTAATCATTTTTAGGGATCTAATAATTTTTGAAAATTTTATTAAAGGATAGATGAGAAGAAAATATCCAGCCAATTTCAATCCTCCCACTGACTTCACCAAGTCAGATTAAAAAAAGATTTAATTAAAGCTAGCATTAGGAGCACCTAAATCAGTCAAACTGATTTACCTAATGACATGGGTGAGCCCTAATCACAAAGTGATCTAATCAAAACCTAATTCACCAGGTAAGTGAGATCAATGGTGGAGATATGCCATTAACTCATCAGAGATCGAATCACTGCGAGTAGCTCCCGCTTAAAAATCACTGGTCAAACTGCCAAACTTACCTTAGACACTAACCGATTCATTAGTTTTAATTTGATCAACTTAGTAAATAGGGTTCCACCGCATAGCCATGAATTAAGTCCATCTTGGTCTAGTTAAAGACATGGACCCATTCAACTACAACTATTGGAGTTGAGTCTAGAGTATCCTTGACCTAATCTAATTCAACTTTTGATTAGATTTGACCAATTACTCTAATTTAGTCTATTTCTTTAAGCTAACCTTAAGTCTAACCCAATTATGGACCTAATCTATCTAACCCATTGATCCACAAGTTTATGCAATTGTCTTAGGTCTTAATTCACAATTCTAGACCTACTAGACAACACTTAATTCTTTTAATTAAGTATTTGGGCTGATGGGTCAGGGTTTGGTATTTCGAAAATAATTTTTAAATTTGAAAAATTTTATTTTTTATTCACCAAATATATTGACTCATTTCACAAATAGATCAGCACATTTCATAAATAGCAATCCTATTGCTAATTACATAACAGAAAATAACTCAATTAAAATAAATCATGAATATTCCTTTAGATCTAATCTGACACATTCATGATAAATTTTACAATTGAACCTTTACAATTAATTCCTTTCGCTGCTTCATCTGCATGGGATATAATTGCAGCGGCACCCCTACCGCCATAGGAGACACCATCGAATGGGAGGAGAGGGCCTTTAAACCCTGTTTTTCTCCTATGACCGGACGGCCATGGCAACCAACCCAATTCGATTACTTGCTACTTGGATCAAGTATATCTTAATATACCAATTTTAAAATTTAAATTTTAAATTTTAAATTTTAAATTTTAAATTTTGAATTTTAAATTTCAAACAAATTTCAAATTTTAAATTTTTGAATTTCAAATTTTGAATTTCAAATTTGAAATTTCACCCAAATTTCAAATTTCAAATTTTGAATTTCAAATTTTTGAATTTTAAATTTAGAATTATAAATTTTAAAATTTAAATTTCAAATTTTTGAATATCAAATTTTTTGAATTTTAAATTTTGAACAACTTTCAAAATTTAAATTTTAAATTTTAAATTTTTGAATTTTGAATTTCGAACAACTTTCAAAATTCAAATTTTAAATTTTGAATTTCAAATTTCAAATTTAAACTTTTAGATTACATCTTAATCTACGCATGCAAATATATATATTATATCTAAGAACTCGCTCTGATACCATTTGAGGAAAAATTCAGTGCAGGGATAAAATGGTAATTTTAAAACTTTTTCAAAATCATTATTTTACAGCTGAAATTATTAATTAATCTAATTAATTAACATAAATTTATCCTACACTAAGATCTAAATATGATATATAGCATGCATTCATTTAAATTTGAAATTCAAATGCGAACAGTAAATACTTTACTGTAATGTGTTCAGAACACAATACCTTTGTGCGGGTAGAAGATCGCCGCAATCTGATCACCCTCGGAAGAGTCTGATCATCACGATACAGCCACACAGTATGTCTAACCTCTGCGGATCGTCCACATGAAGCTCCCGATCTGATCGACTCCTCACGAGTGCTAGTACATTGTAGAGCCCTTTTGACGGTGGATGCTGATCGAACTCCTTCGATCGATGTCTGTCGATTCTTTGGATGCTCTGGATAGTCAACAGACGTGCTTGAGAGGATGTTGAAGATCTTCCTAAAATTTTGTGGGCTCATGATACTCATAGCTCACTTTCTCACTTCCCGAACCCCAGGCTAAAACTCTAGAGAACTCACTGGAAACCTTGCACCCACTTTTCTTTCTTTTCTTTCTTTTTCTCTTGAAAGGATATGGACTTTCTTCTCACGCACAAGACTTCTCACACTCTAGAATTTTTCTCTAAAAATCTTCTTCTTGCACGCCCCACTCTTCTCCTCGTTTTATAACAACATCAAACATCTTATCCAAAAGAAAGGATAAAGATGAGTAATTGCACATTTAAATTCAAATCAAATTTTGAATTCCAATAGACACCAACTCATCCCTTATCCACTAAAGGTGTGAGGCATGGCTTAAATTGTGCATGGAGTGATTTCATGAGAAATATTTTCTCATGTAATAAATGGGGCGTAAAAAAAGGGATAAGGTGCAAAGATTGATTGCCCATTCAAATTTAAACTTTATTTTGAATTTGTTTGAAATTTGAATTTAAAAATTTAAAATTTAAAATTTAAAATTTTGAAATTTAAATTTTGAAATTGAGGGGAAATTTAGTGCAGGGGTAAAATGGTAATTTTAAAATTTTTTCAAAATCACTATTTTACAGTAGAAATTATTAATTAATCTAATTAATTAACATGAATTTATCCTACACTAGGATCTAAATATGATATATAGCATGCATTCATTTAAATTTGAAATTCAAATGCGAACAGTAAACACTTTACTATAATGTGTTCAGAACACAATACCTTTGTGCGGGTAGAAGATCACCGCAATCTGATCACCCTCGGGAGAGTTTGATCATTGCGACATAGCCACACAGCATGTCTGGCCTCTGCGGATCGTCCACACAAAGCTCCCGGTCTGATCGACTCCTCACGAGTGCTAGCTCGTTGTAGAGCCCTTTTGACGGTGGATGCTGATTGAACTCCTTTAATCAATGTCTGTCGATTCTTTGGATGCTTCAGATCATCAACAAACATGCTTGAGAGGATGTTGAAGATCTTCCTGAGATTTTGTGGGCTCACGACACTCGTAGCTCACTTTCTCACTTCTTGAACCCCAGGCTAAAACTCTAGGGAACTCACCGGAAACCTTGCACCCACTTTTCTTTCTTTTCTTTCTTTTTCTCTTGGAAGGATATAGACTTCCTTCTCACGCACAAGACTTCTCACACTCTAAAATTTTTTTCCAAAAATCTTCTTCTTGCATGCCCCACTCTTCTCCTCCTTTTATAACAACATCAAACGTATTATCCAAAAGAAAGGATAAAGATGAGTAATTGCACATTTGAATTCAAATCAAATTTTGAATTCAAATGGACACCAACTCATCCCTTATCCACTAAAGGCGTGAGGCATGGCTTAAATTGTGCATGAAATGATTTCATGAGAAATATTTTCTCATGTAATAAATGGGGCGTAAAAAAAGGGATAAGGTGCAAAGATTGATTGCCCATTCAAATTCAAACTTTATTTTGAATTTGAATGGCCAACCAATCATCCTTATCCATTCATTTGGCACATTAAAGTGAGGCATGGAGAGGGCTTGGCGTGAGAAAAAAAATTCATGAGAAATTCCTTCTCATGAATTCAAATGGGTGCAATGGAAGTGAGGTGGCGCATGGAGATTGGGTCAAGGTGGTTTAATTATTTAAACCAACCTAATTGAACCAAATAAGTTAGATCCAATTAGACTAATTTAAATCCAACTTAATTAGGCTCAATTAGGCTCAATAAAATTTTAATCAAATCAAAAATTGACTAAACCCAACCCTTGATCAAATCAGGGATCAAACCATCTCGACAATTAGGTCAATTCTTAACCTAATTGGGTCAAACCCAACTGAATCCAATTCAATTGGACTTGATCCAAAAATAATTACTCAATCAAATTGAGTTAATTAGTGATCAAATCATTAAATAAATCTCTCATAAATACTGAGTCCAAATTCGAAGGACAATCGGACATCAGAATTCATCGATATGTAATCCTGATCGAAAAGTCCCAACCAGTGGGACTCTTGACCCCGGTACCCATAGTGTGTGGAACTCATGATCAGAGAATCCTGATTGTCGATCACTGAGTTTCAAATATATAGGATTCTACACCAACCATCAAATCAGATAGGAACCTCTAATGTGTGTGACCCCGCAGGTTCGAATCTAAGCCGGTAGCACAGGAACCAATTCCTGTACTAATCGAAGTGATCATCTAGCAATGGTACCCGATATCTGGATAGGTCGAAGAGTCACAATCGCAACACTCAGAACCTACATGAATATGGTTACTATATAATTCATCCTTTTGACCCCTGTGTTTAGGATGACTCGGGGTTAAACTGTCAACCCTGATCAGATCATCTGAATCGTGCTCAACTCAAACAGTCCTGTGACTCCTCATAAGGACTACCCTGGCCAAGGTTTTGCTAAATTGAAACACGACTGTACACAGCTCCTAAACTAGAGTGGTCAATCCCATCTTGACACACGCACCGATAAATCAAGTACTTGACTACACCTAGCAGTCTTTCGTCACTGAATTAAAAATTCAGGTAGTCCAGTGCCTAAGTGCAGTGAGTTGCTTGCAAGTCACCATGGTGGTCTCAGATCGGAGGGACATTTATACCCATATTCCATCGGAGCAAATCTTGATAGCAGAAATAGCTTCGGAGTCGGTCATGTTCAGTGCAGATGTACCCTTACATCTCACCTGTATGCCATACCAGTGTCTTCACACTCATTGGTTAAGAGGACAACCAACCTATATGGCACACAACGACCTATGCTTGATAAACGTTGTCATCCTTGGTAACAACGTATCATTTGATCGCGAACAGATTTAAGGACTAAATGACAAATCCTCCTTTGTCGAGTCTAAATAGTCCTAAGGACTTTACCACAACATAGGAGTTCATTAGAAGATGAAATATTTTGTGATGAAAAATTTCAAAATAATTTTTATTAATTCATAATTTATGTACAAATATAAAAATGAGCACAACCGTCAACAGACTGACGATTGGCTTTGGGATACTATTCCCAATAAAAATTGGTATATTTAGATATACTTGATCTAAGTAGCAAGTAATTGAATTGGGTTGGTTGCCATGGCCCTTCGGTCATAGGAGAAAAGTAGGGTTTAAAGGTCCTCTCCTCCCATTCGATGGGATCTCCTATGGCAGTAGGGGTGCCGCTGCAATTATATCCCATGCAGATGAAGCAGCGAAAGGAATTAATTGTAAAGATTCAATTGTGAAATTTATCATGAATGTGTTAGATTAGATCTAAAGGAATATTCATAATCTTTTTTAAAGTTATTTTCTGTTATGTAATTAGCAATAGGATTGCTATTTATGAAATGTGCTGATCTATTTGTGAAATGAGTCAAGATATTTGGTGAACAGAAAATAAAATCTTTCAAATTTGAAAATTATTTTCAGAATGCCAAACCCTGATCTATCAGCCCAAATACTTAATTAAAAGAATTAAGTGTTGTCTCGTAGGTCTAGAATTGTGAATTAAGATCTAAGACAATTGCATAAACTTGTGGGTCAATGGATTAGATGGATTAGGTCCATAATTGGGTTAGACCTAAGGTTAGCTGAAAGAAATAAACTAAATTAGAGTAATTGATCAAATTTAATCAAAAATTGAATTAGATTAGGTCAAGGATACTCTAGACTCGACTCCAATAGTTGTAGTTGAATGGGTCCATGTCTTTAACTAGACCAAGATGGACTTAATTCATGGCTACGCAGTGGAACCCTATTTACTAAGTTGATCAAATTAAAACTAATGAATCGGTTGGTGTCTAAGGTAAGTTTGGCAGTTTGACCAGTGGTTTTTTAGCGGGAGCTACTTGCAGTGATTCGATCTCTGACGAGTTAATGGCTTATCCCCACCACTGATCTCACTTACCTGGCCAACCTGATGAATTAGGATTTGATTAGATCACTTGGTGATTAGGGCTCACCCATGTCATTAGGTAAATCAGTTTGACTGATTTAGGTGCTCCTAATGTCAGCTTTAAGTAAATCTTTTTTAATTTGACTTGATGAAGTCAGTGGGAGGATTGAAATTGACTGGATATTTTCTTCTCTTCGATTCTTTTATAAAATCCTCAAAAATTATTAGGTCCTAAAAATGATTAAGTTATATTGATAACTAAATCATAGCCTCCCATTAAGTGAGTGATAATGAGTCCATTAGTTTAATAATCATTGGAGGCCCAAAGGACTGGTGCTTATTGACTAATGAAATTATCATTCATAATATGATAATTTGGTTTGAATCTTTCTGATGGTGGTCAGGTTGGCCGGTCAAAGTCGGGCCTGATCATTTATTGGTCCGATTCACCAAATCAAGTCATGTTAATGGTTGGACCTAACCAGATCTTTTCAGTGGAGGCCAAAGCCTACGGATTAGGTTCAGGGGCAAAATCAATTATTAGAAGTTGTTTAGAGAAACAACTGGTTATGAACCTACCCATAGATGCACATGGGTTGACCAACCAAAGTTGGGCTCGTGTATAGTCTGTGTGGATTCTAGTACCCACTAAAGAATTAAAGTAATTCTTCAAATTGGAGGTTGAGGCTACCAATTCGTAAAAATACTGGGAGAAACTTTAGACTAAAGTCTAAGTCTTTAGTATTAATAATTTATGTACTAATATAGGTCTGGTTTTCCTTTATGCAGCTATGGCCACTACCCTTTTGCTTCGATCATTATTAGATAATGACAAGCTCATGGGATCTAATTTCGATAGCTGGTATTGAAAATTAAAAATCGTCCTTGAGCCTGAGCGGATCCTTTATGTAGTAACGGATCCGGCACCTGAAGAGCCAGCCCCGAATGGTAGAGGGGTGGTCCGAGATACTTATCAGAAGTGGCTCAACGATCGCACCACCATTCGGTGCATTATACTAGCGGCAATGAATGATGAGGTTCAACCGCAGGTTCGAGAACGTCTAACCACAGGAGATGCTTCAAATGTTGAACGACTCCTTTGGCACGCTTGACGATGTTGAAAGGCACAAAACTAGTTGTGCCATTTTCAATGCTCGGATGAGGGATGGAGCCTCAGTCACTGATCATATACTGTACATGATTGAAATGATTGAGCGCCTAAGTAAACTGGGCTTTCCCTTGCATGAGCAGCTCGGTAAGGATGCGATCCTTAGTTCTCTGCCCAAGTCCTACCTTACCTTCCTTACTCATTTTCGAATGACAAAGCCTGCAGTGAACTACCACGGCTTGTTGGGGTTGCTACAGAACTTTGAGAAGGACCACCAGCTCCATAAGGAGTCGGTAAATATTGTGGGAGGGTCTTCTTCTGGTCGTCGACCCTTTAAGAAAGGGAAGAAGAACAAGAAGAAGAAGAATAAGAAGGTGCAGCCGCATACTGGGATGTCTACACATGGTCAGACCAAGAAGCACAAGCCCGACCAGAGCCAGGCGGAGTGCTTCTTTTACAAGAAGCAGGGGCACTGGAAGAGGAACTGTCCTCTATACATTGCCTCACTGGATCCGAACAGGCCGAAGAAGAAGCAAGGTACTTATATGATAACACCTTGCAACTTTTTCATTTGTGATACTACTGCCTGGGTATTGGATACCGAAAGCCTTATCATATTTGCAATTCGATGCAGGGTCTGCAGGTCAGTAGGAGGTTTGATGAAACCGAGAGATTCCTGAACGTTGGAGATGGAAGCAAAGTTCCAGTTCTAGCATTAGGAATCATGAACCTTGTAATCAATTCTCGAAATATAATTCTGAGTGAATGTCACTATTGTCTAAGCTTTTTATTAAATATTATTTCTGTAGGCCTTTTGGCCATGAACGGTTATCAATTTTTAATAAAAGAAAATGTTTGCAATATCATTTTGAATAGTATTACAATATTTGTTGGACAACTTAATAATAGAATTTACTTTCTATCACAACCTGTTAATGTGGTTCAAACCTCCAGTAAACGTCCTAGAATAGATAATGTGTCAGAAGTCTACCTTTCGCACTGTAGGCTAGGTCATATCAATAAGAACAGGATAAACAGGTTGGCTCAAGAAGAAATTCTTGAAGTAGGTGATTATGAATCACTTCCAACCTGTGAGTCCTGTCTTCTTAGTAAAATGACCAAGTCATCTTTTACTGAAAAAGATGAGCGAGCCTGTGAACTCTTGGCTCTGGTACATTCTGATGTATGTGGACCCATGAACTCATGTGCAAGAGGTGGATATTTCTACTTCATAACCTTCACAGACGACCTATCGAGGTATGGGTATGTCTATTTAATGAAGCATAAGTCGGAGTCGTTTGAAATGTTCAAACTATTTCAAAATGAGGTAGAAAAATACACTGAAAAGTGTATTAAAACTCTTTGATCTGATCGAGGAGGTAAATACCTTTCCAATGATTTTCTGACATATCTTAGAGAGAATGAGATTCTCTCTCAGTGGACACCTCCTGGAACATCACAGCATAATGGTGTGTCTGAAAGGAGGAATCGAACCTTGTTGGACATGGTTCGATCCATGATGGGGTTTGCTGGTCTGCCGATCTTCCTTTGGGGATATGCGCTCGAATCGGCTTGTTACCTTCTAAATAGGGTTCCGAGTAAGTCTGTAACCAAAATACCATATGAGATATAGATAGGACGTAAGTCAGTACTCTCGCACCTTAGGGTTTGGGAGTGTCTGGCTTATGTTAAACGTTTAATTACGGACAAGCTTGGACCTAGGTCTGACAAGTATAATTTTATAGGGTACCCAAAAGAGACCAAAGGGTATTACTTCTACCTAGCTGATGAGCAAAAAGTGTTTGTCAGCCTTAAGGCAATCTTTTTGGAAAGAAAGTTCCTTGGTGAAGGGATTGTTGCCTCTAAGGTCGAACTTGACGAAATTCGACAGGTGAAAAATCTGACGCAAGTTGCTGAACCTGAACCGGATTTGATTAGATCAAATCTGGAGCCCATTGTTCAAGCACCCTTAAGGCGATCTGGTAGAGTACCACGTCAACCAGACAGATACTATGATTTCTTGATCCGGGATGACGATCCTATCGAACTTGATGAAAACGATGAGGATCCGATCACCTACATGGATGCAATGCAGAGATCCAACTCTGAGAAATGGCTAGAGGCCATGAAATCCGAAATGGAATCCATGAAGGTCAACGATGTGTGGACATTGGTTGACCCATCCGAAGGAGTAAAACCCATAGGGTGTAAGTGGGTCTTCAAGAGGAAGAGGGGCACAGACGAAAAGATGGAAACCTATAAAGCCCATCTGGTTGCCAAGGGATATCGTCAACGTTATGATATAGACAATGACGAGATATTTTCTCCTGTGGCAATGCTCAAATCTATTAGGATTATGATTGCGATAACTGCCCATCTGGACTATGAAATCTGGCAGATGGATGTGAAGACAGCTTTCCTAAACGGAGAGCTGAACGAAGAGGTGTATATGATAGAACCTGAAGTATTCACATCCACAAATGAGTCTAAGGTGTGCAGACTACAGAGGTCCATTTATGGACTTAAGCAGGCATCCCAGAGTTGGAACATACGTTTTGATAGGACGATCAAGACGTATGGCTTCGTTAAGAATGGAGAAGAGCCTTGCATTTATAAGTGGGCTAATGGTCCAGTAGTAGTATTTCTTGTATTGTATGTGGATGACATTCTCTTAATGGAGAATGATATCCCTACATTACAGGGAATAAAGATTTGACTGTCATCATAATTCTCTATGAAGGATCTGGGAGAAGCTTCCTACATTCTAGGGATGAGGATCTATAGGGATAGATCTAAAAGGTTGCTTGGTTTATCCCAGTCTACGTACATAGATACTATACTGAAGAGGTTCAGCATGGAGAATTTCAAGAAAGGCTATCTACCGATAGGCCATGAAATTTCTCTCTCGAAGAGGGATTGTCCGACAACACCTCAAGAGAGAGAGCGTATGGGTAGAATTTCATATGCTTCGATCGTGGGATCTATCATGTACGCCATGACATGTACACGACCAGATGTGGCATACTCACTAGGGGTAGTGAGTAGATACCAATCTGATCCAAGAGAGAATCACTGGAAGGTTGTTAAAACCATCCTGAAGTATTTAAGAAATACTAAGGACCAGTGTCTTGTTTATGGTGAATCAGACTTGAGACTTATAGGGTTTACAGACTCTAATTTTCAGTCTGATCACGATGACTGCAAAAGTGTGTCGGGATTTATTTTTTACCCTTAATGGTGGGGCTATATGCTGGAAGAGTTCCAAGCAACATACAGTGGCTGATTCAGTTTGCGAGGTGGAGTATGTCGCTGCATCAGATGTTGCCAAAGAAGCGGTGTGGCTGAGAAAATTCATCACCGAGCTTGGAGTAGCACCCTCCCTTGTTGGTCCAGTTCTGCTCTACTGTGACAGCTCTGGAGCCATTGCTCAGGCGAAGGAACCCAAGGCACACCAGCGGACGAAGCATATTCTACGCCGCCACCATCTCATCCGAAAAATTATGAATCGAGGTGACGTCGACCTTCAGAAGATTGATGGAAAGGAGAATCTGGCCGACCCATTCATTAAAGCCATTGCGGTGAAGGAGTTCGACGACTACAAGTCGAAGATGGGTATTAAATACTGCACCGATTGGCTTTAGGCCAAGTAAGAGATTGTTGGGAATAGTGTCCCAAAGTCAATCATCAGCCTGCTGACGGTTGTGCTCATTTTTATATATGTACATGAATTATGAATTAATAAAAATTATTTTGATATTTTTCATCACAAAATGTTTCATCTTCTAATGAACTCCTATGTTGTGGTGAAGTTCTTAGGACTATTTAGACTCGACAAAGGAAGATTTGTCATTTAGTCCTTAAATCTGTTCGCGATCAAATGATACGTTGTTACCAAGGACGATAATATTTATCAAGCATAGGTTATTGTATGCCATATAGGTTGGTTGTCCTCTTAACCAATGAGTGTGGAGACACTGGTATGGCATACAGGTGAGATATAAGGGTACATCTGTACTGAACGTGACCGACTCCGGAGCTATTTCTACTGTCAAGATTTACTCCGATGGCATATGGGTATAAATATCCCTCCGATCTGAGACCGTCACGGTGACTTGCAAGCAACTCACTATACTTAGGCACTGGACTATCTGAATTTCTAATTCAGTGATGGAAGGCTGCTGGGTGTAGTCAAGTACTTGACTTGTTGGTGCGTATGTCAAGATGGGATTGACCACTCCAGTTTAGGAGCTGTGTACAGTCGTGTTTCAATTTAGCAAAATCTTGGCTAGGATAGTCTTTGTGAGGAGTCACAGGACTGTTTGAGTTGAGCACGATTCGGATGATCTAATCAGGGTTGACAGTTTAATCCTGAGTCATCCTAAACACAGAGGTCAAAAGGATGAATTATACAGTAACCATATTAACATAGGTTCTGAGTGTTGTGATTGCGACCATTCGACCTATCTGATCATCGAGTACCATTGCTAGATGGTCACTTCGATTAGTACAGGAATTGGTTCCTATGCTACCGGCTTAGGTTCGAACCTGCGGGGTCACACACATTAGAGGTTCCTATCTGATCTGATAGCTGGTGAAGAGTCCTTCATATCTAAGATTCTATGATCGAGAATCAGGATTCTCTGATCATGAATTTCACATATTTTGGGTACCGGGGTCAAGAGTCCCACTGGTTTAGGACTCTTCGATCAGGGTTACATATCGATGAATTCTGATACTCGATTATCCATCGCATTTGGACTCAATATTTATGAAAAATTTAATTAGTGATTTGATCACTAATTAACTCAATTTGATTGAGTAATTAATTTTGGATCAAGTCCAATTGAATTAGATTCAGTTGGGTTTGACCCGATTAGGTTAAGAGTTGACCTAATTGTCGAGATGGTTTGATCCCTGATATGATCAGGGGTTGGGCTTAATCAATTCCTGATTTGATTAAAATTTTATTGAGCCTAATTAAGCTTAATTAAGTTGGATTTAAATTAGTTTAATTGGGCCTAACTTATTTGGTTCAATTAGGTTGGTTTAAATAATGAAACCACCTTGACCCATTCTCCCTGCGTCACCTCACTTCCACTGCGCCCATTTGAATTCATGAGAAGAAAGTTCTCATGAATTTTTTCTCATGCAAAGCCCTCCTCACACCCTACTTTAATGCACCAAATGAGTGGATAAGGATGATTAGTTGGCCATTCAAATTCAAAACAAAAGTTTGAATTTGAATGAGCAACCAATCTTAGCGCCTTGACCTTATCCTCTTTTAACACCCCATTTATTACACGAGAAAATGTTTCCCATGAAATTACTCATGCATAAATTAAGCCACGCCCTCCTCTTCTCACGCCCTTAGTGGATAGGGATAAATTGATTTCCATTTGAATTCAAAATTTGATTTGAATTCAAATGTACAATTACTCATCTTTATCCTCTGATATGGATAAGACGTTTGACATTGTTTTAAAAGGAGGAGAAGAGTGGGGCGTGTGAAAAGAAAAATTTTGGAGAGAAAATCTGGGCATGAGGAATCCTTGTGTGCAAGGTGAAGGTCAATATCCTTCCAAGAGAAAAAGAAAGAAAAGAAAGAAAAAGTGTGCGCAGGGTTTCAGTGAGTTCTTCAGGGTTTCCGCCTGGAGTTCGAAAAGTGAGAAGGTGAGCTACGAGTGTCGTGAGCCCACCAAATTTTAGAAAGATCTTCAACATCCTCTCAAGCACGTCTGTTGATGATCAAGAATGTCTGAAGAATTGACAGACATCGATCGAAAGAGTTCGATCAGCATCGACCGTCGAAAGGGCTCTACAATGAGCTAGCACTCGTGAGGAGTCGATCAGACCGGGAGCTTCATGTGGATGATCCACAGAGGTCAGACATACTGTGTGGCTGCATCGCAATGATCAGACTCTCCCGACGGTGATCAGATTGCGGCGATCTACTACCCGCACAAAGGTATTGTATTTCTAAACACATTACAGTAAAGTGTTTACTGTTCAAATTCGAATTTCAAATTTAAATGCATGCATGCTATATATCATATTTAGATCCTAGTGTAGGGTAAACTTTTATTAATTAATTAGATTAATTAATAATTTTCACTGTAAAATAGTGATTTTGAAAAAGTTTTAAAATTATCATTTTACCCCTGCACTGATTTTTCCCACAATGGTCATAGTGGCAGCAGTTGCAGAACCGCTGCCATAGTCTATGGTAGTGATTTTTTGAGCTACCGCAATGGTTCGGAACCACTGCCATAGCCCCTTTTTGTAGTAGTATCCTAGGCACAGGCAAATGCTAATGGAAGTGGATGTAGGGCCAACCGCAATGCAGGATAGGACTTCTGGCATGGCAATAGTCACGACCAGCTCATCTTTGATGATAAATCTTTTGAGTTGATTAGACAAGATTTTTCTTATCTTCAAGTTCAGAGATAGCAAGAGGAAGAGGCTACATCCTAACTAAATCATATACGAGTACATCTTGCACTCATCTGATGGCAAGATATATAATTTTTCTATTTTTTTCCTTCCTTTCTTTTTATTTTTCTTTCTGAATCTAATATTATTATGATCTTACATCATGGCTTCTAGCTAGCTAGATTGTCTAATATATTTGATTATCTATGACTCTAACAAATTTAAATTTAATCATCCTTTTCCTTTTAAACCTTGGTAGAATCTTCCACCACTAATTGATGTGACTACTGCTCTTGGTTTTGTAGTTTTAGGAGATGGCATTATATAAAATTCATCCGAAGGAGTAGACAAAATAAGCTAAGAATGGTTATACTACCGTCCATGACTGCAAGAAAAGATGGATACATGCTACAAGGTCGACGCTTTTTGACCAGGCTTATAAGGTTAAAGATAGTAGCAATGATGAAGATTTTATGTAGTTGGCTACTACTTGGACTGAGCAGGAGGTTGCATCTCTAGTACTGCTGCCAAAACCTATAGATGACTACTCCATTGGCACCACCATCTCTTTCAATTTTGGTGATCACAGCCTCATCGATTTTGACATCTGGAAGTGGGCTGATAGTATGATCTTAACACCACCATCTTTCAGTATATCTGGTTCTTTCTAGCAACCAACCTATGGAGGTACTTACAGCATTAGATAGTGCAACCCTTAGTGACGCTAAATTGTAAGTGTAATTTCCAAATCATTTAGAGCAAACCGAGTAGTTTCTGCAATGCCAAGGAGGTCCCGATGTTATATGATAAATATGGTGCTATATATGTAGAATAAAATATGTGAAAGATGGGCATATAATATCATGGAACAAGATGCAAAACTGGGAGCAATACTCTCAGGTAATGCATGATAACCCACCATTATAATTTGATCTTTCATCTAGAAGCAAAATATTCATGATAGGTTGATCTACCTAAATGAAATAGGATGTTAGTTATGTCATAGTTCTTTCCCTGATTGGACCAAAGACCTGGATTGTGATCCTGCATCAAGGGGAGATCAGGGTGCATAATTATATGAAATAAATATCTCCTATGAATTAAACCCTCTATCTAAATATAATTAGAGATAAACCAAGACAGCCAACCGATTCACCTGGTGATAGCTAACAAATATTACCACTGATCCCATATTCTTTTTTATAACTCTAACTATACAACCTAAATATCTTTGGCTTCTTAGTTTATCTCTATATTTATATAGGATGGTGTATCTCTGACAATTGTGTAATCTCTCGAAGCAGAAAAGCAAAGAAAAGAAGGCTAAGAGGAAGAAGAAGCAAAGGATTGAAGAAGAGAAGGCTAAGTGACGATGTACGGACTGGTGGATGGAATGAGATTTCTTCCAACAGATATGAAACTCATCATCTATTTCCAGAAGCAAGCAAAGGGCTCTCCACTCCCTCTTGCACTGATGCATGAGTGTGATGTTTATGCTTAAGAACTGTGGAACCTCTCAAGGACATGATCCCTTCTCTTTTCTCTCTTATTTTTTCTTCTGATTTCTCTTCTCATGTTTTTGGTTTTGTTTTTCTTTTTCTTTTTTAATATCACTAGCAAGAATGAGTTCTTGATAGATTGCTTTGCCCAAAACCTGAATGAAAACCCTAGATCCTTCTTGTTTTGCTCCATCATTCTCCTTCTTTTTGTCCAAATTACATGATCCCTCCTCTGTTCTCTCTTCTTTTTTTCTTCCAATCTCCCTTCTCATGTTCTTGTTTTTTTTTTTAGTATCACCAGCAAGAACGTGTTCTTGATATATTGCTTCGCTCGAAGCCCAAATTAAAACACCAGATCCTTCTACCTTTTTCCCCATTCTTCTCCTTCTTTTTGTCCTAATTGCATGATCCCTCCTCTCTTCTCTCTCTTTTTTTTTTCTTCCAGTTTATCTTCTCACATATTCTTATTTTTATTTTCCTTTCCTAGTATCACTAGCAAGAATGAGTTCTTGAATCCTAATTAAAGCTCTAGATCCTTCTTCTTTTTCCTACATCCTTCTCTTTCCTTTTGTCTAAATTAGAAGTGAACTAATGGTTCACTTAGTGTCATTATCTCTTGCCTCCAACCAATGTGGAGTTAATTTCTTGTAGTTCCTTTGTATCTTATGTTCTTGTTTTCTTCTGTTAGTTCTTCTATCTTTACATTATAAATATCGTAAATTTTGTTTTCTATTTTCTAGTTATTTAGAAAGAAAAAATCTTTGAATATCGTATTTGCTTTTTTCTGCTCAATCTATAGTAGATTTCACACACGAAGTAGGGGAGGAGGTGTGCTACTTAACTCCTAGGCATAGGACAAATGCCAATAGGAGTGGGTGCAGAGCCAACCGCCACGAGGATAGGGCTTGTGGCATGGGAATGGTCACCACCAACTCATCTTTGACAATAAATTCTCTAAGCTAATCGGACACAAGACTTTCTTGTCTTCAAGTTTAGAGACAGCAAGAGGAAGAGATTGCATCCCAACTGGATTACGCACAAGTACATTCTCCACTCACCTGATGGCAAAGTATATAATTTTTTTAGTTTTTCGCTTCCTTTCTTTTTCTTTTTCTAAATCTAATATCATTCTGATCTTACATCATGTCTTCTAGCTAGCTAGATTGTTTAATACATTTGATTATCTATGACTCTAAGAAATTTAAATTTGATTATCTTTTTCCTTTCAAACCTTGGTAGAATCTTCCACCACTAATTGATGTGGCTATTGCTCTTAGTTTTGTAGGTTTAAGAAATGCCTCTATGCAGAATTCATCCAGAGGAGGAGAAGAAAGAAACTAAGAATGATGATCCTGCCGTATATAACTGCTAAATAAGATGGATACACGCTACGAGGTTGATGCCCTTCAACCAAGCTTATGAGGTCAGAGATTGTAGTAGTGGTGAAAATGTGGGGTAGTTGGCTGCTACTTGGACTGAACAAGAGGTTGCATCTCAATCGGTGCTGCCATCAAAAACTATAGATGACTATTCCACCAGCACCACTATCTTTTTCCACTTTTGGCACTCATGGCTTCATCGATTCTGACATCTTCAAGTGGGCTGACAGCATAATCTTAATACCACCATCTTCTCCTATATCAATTCGTTCTAGCAACTAACCTATGGAGGTGCTTATATCATTAGATAGTAGAACCTTTACTGAGGCTGATATCTCAGAGTGGATTGATAGCCTGATAGCGACTGAGGATGACATGGTGGTATAACCATCTTCTTATGCAACCGGATCTTCAATCAACCACCCTATAGTGCCGACGCCCACGGTGGGCAAACACTCTTAGAGAAAATGGCTTCGTAGTTGGGCTTCTATAGTCATTCTATTTTACCTCCCATGTGCTTTGGTGGATATTGTATCAAGTTGACAAGTGTATTTAAAAATTTTTAAGATATTTTTCTACCAGCTACATACTTTTGTAGAAATTACATTGGTGTCGATAAGTGTATTTAAACTCCTTTGGCAAATTAATAAGATAATTAATTGTTCGGTGTTTTTCCTTCAAAATTCGGTGAGTTGTAATTTTAACCAAAGCACGCATACGTTAGGTGCAGCTGATCATATGCCATAAAATCCGGAATCAAATAATATTTTCATGATTATCTAAAAGTTTGACTTTCGTGAACCGTCGCTAACATTTTTTTTTTTCTCTTGAGGAATTAACAATTCCACGGGGTATAGTTATGCCATGTCGCCACTTGCTAGCTACATTTTAGATACCATACACCAATCCTCTCGTAAGGCTTCCAAGCCATGCGGAACCTGAGCTTTGGATAGGCTCATGCAAAGACCATTAATAATCTTGTACCATGAAAAGACCATCGGCAACCTTCATTTTTTTCATGCCAGTTCTAGCTAGCTACTCCTTGGGGATCATTATTTTCACATCCCTCCAATATTCAACCCATCCACCTAGATCCAGTCCCCTCTAAGATACTAGCGACATGCCAACCTTGCATCTCTGATACAGAACTTTGCTAGTTAGGCCCACCATATGAGCCAAAGCTATTTTCAGAATTCCCAGCTGGATTGAGAAAGGCTAACCGCAAATCCCGACTTTTTGGAAAAATGTTCGAGCAAAACTAGTGTAGGCAGGGTTGGTAAAACGATGTTAAACCTGTGATTATGCTGGCATAAATGACAAAAGAAAATCTGCACTGTCGCAACAAAATGGTTGTGTTGGGATATACCGACCCCTATATACCGACTTATCCTCGGAAAGGTCCGACCGACGTCCGACATCCGACTCTACCCACCGGGCAGACAGATGACTCCGACAATGACTGCTGACGATATCCGACCGAAGGCATGCCGGCAGAACAGACCAATACTGTTTCCAACCGGCCGAATGATCGAACCCATATCACCGACTCACTGTCAGGGGTGGCAGCTGACGTCTGACTTCCACAAGGCACCAGATCAGCCGACGGTATTTTCGAGTCGTCATTCGACGTCCCGGCAGCTGAATACCGACATATAGTCGGCCAGTCTGCCCAAACACCGTACAATCGTTATGGGCTGTTGTCCTGTCAAGGACATGCTATACGACCGCTCTGGGGCATTGTTCTGTCAAGGACATGGATTAATTCTAATGACTTGACAACCTACGGTGATTTGACAGTCCCTGACGATTTGACAACTCTCCAGTTGTCTGCACCATTAATGGCGGGACCATACCGCATTCTACTATAAAACGGGGTAAGACAACAGTTTTTGTAAGCTCTCGAAAAGCTCTTAAGCTCTCAAGCTCGCTCTCTCTCACTGAGCCCCTGATTTTTCACTGTTGCCTAGTCTCCTCTCTGACTTGACCGTCGGAGGGTCCCCGTCGGAGGCATCTCCGGTCAGTGAGGACTTTCCTTGTAGGTGCACGTCTCTGGCGATCCAGCGATGAGGGGATTGGTCACAACAGATTTGGCACGCCAGGTAGGGATTCGACGGAGGTAAGACAACGAGCTCCATAGAGCTTGAAAGATCTCTCGAGATGATAAAAATAAGGGCTCAGCGATCGAGAGCTACCGGATCGGCGAGGCACTCTTCCCGTCGGGAAGAGGCCCCTCCTTTACCCTCCATAGCAGAACCCAGCTCTCCGCATCCGGTGGTGACCATGGAGGCACAGATCGCGGCGATCGTGCGGCAAATGACCGTTCTGATGGAGTCAAAAACCTCCAACAATAACCGACTCAGTTGCCGCAACCACCGGCGGAACAACCGACGGAGCATCCTATGCCATCCAGAAACAGCCGTTGATGCCCGCATCAACTTCTGTCTCCTTCTCAATAGCAGCCGTCTCAGCACTCCCATCGATGGGGGGAGGCAGCCACGGCGCGACACCCACCGATCTCGACGTCCCTCTTCTTCCCAGCTGGAGCGAGCGAGGAAGGATAAGCGACCGCGGACACCGTCCGCCTCACTCTCAAACTCATCGGGAGGTTCGACCCCTGGGGTTTCTCAACATCGACGGTTGGACGACTACGAACGTAAGTTTGAAGAAATCGACTGTCGTCTTGCCCAGCTCCAGGCGGATGGTCAGAAGTCTTCAAACGACATCGACTTTCGGACAACCCAATCTCTCTCCCGATTTATCCTCGATGAACCGATCCCTAGTCGGTTCAAGATACCTCATGTGGAGCCTTACGACGGCTCCACCGACCCAGTTGACCATCTGGAGAGCTACAAGGCTCTCATGACAATTCAAGGGGCAATCGATGCCCTCCTCTGCATCGGCTTCCCCACCACACTTCGTAAAGCTGCTAGGGCCTGGTACTCCGACCTCCGCTCAGGAGATATCCACTCCTTCGCGCAGCTCGATCATTCTTTCGTGGCCCATTTCAGCACCAGCTGAAAATCGTCACGAACCTCGGACAGTCTTTTCTCCCTCAAATAGGGAGAAAATGAGACACTCCGACACTTTGTGATCCGATTCAATGCGGCCACACTTGAGGTTCGGGACCTCAACGAAGATATGGCTATCCCGACCATGAAGAGGGAGCTAAGGAGGTCTCGATTCACATATTCTTTGGACAAGACCCTCCTCCAGATGTATGTCGAATTGCTGGAGCGCATGTATAAATACATGCGCACGGACGAAGGAGCTTCCAACCGATGCCTGATCGAAGGCATGGGCCAGAAGGAGAAGCGGAAGAAAAATCGGGCTCCTGCTAAACCCAGCAGGCCCCCGATCGATAAACGGGTCTCACCCCGACGACGGAGCCCGAGATCGCCCCGACGGTGGAGTCCGAGACCGACGCATCGCAGGTATGACTCCTACACCCCTCTCTCTACTCCTCATGCGCAGATCCTGATGGAGATTGAAGGAGCAAAATATCTGCGATGGCCTCCGCCTCTGAAGGCAAAGGGCCTCGATCGGAGAAAATACTGCCGATTCCATCGAGGCCACGATCACAACACTGAGCAATGCATCTAACTCAAGGATGAAATAGAGGTCCTTATACGACAGGGGTATCTTGAAAAGTATCGAAGGGACCCGCCGGCTCGATCCCTTCCTGACCTACGACCCAACCGACTGAAGAGGCAGCGAACAATCAGCCTACTGCTGGAGTCATCAACATGATCTTCAAACGACTGGATCGAGGAACGACTGCTGAAGGGGAGTCGACGAAGAGGCCACGCCAGGATGATATAATCATTTTCACAGATGAAGATGCTCGGAGAATCTAAACTCCCCATGATGATGCTATTGTTGTCTCGGCAACAATAGCGAATTATGATGTAAAAAAGATTCTTATTGATAATGAAAGCTTGACTAATATTTTGTTTTACTCGACCTTCTTCCGAATGCGACTGTCGACCGACCGACTCAGGAGAGTCTCTATGCCCCTAGTGGGTTTTGCCTGGGAGGCCGTCGCAGTGGAAGGAGAAATTGCTCTTCCCATGATAGCTGGGGTCGAACCATGACAAAGCACCGTCTGCATGATCTTCATGATCATCCGAGTACCTTCGACCTACAATGCCATACTTGGAAGATCCAAACTAAATGCCCTCAGAGCGATCATCTCAACATATCACTAGCTGGTCCGATTTTCGACTAAAAATGGAGTTAGAGAAATGTGCGGGGATCAACAGCTCGCTCGGCGATGCTTCCAAATCTTGACTCAAAGTAATAAATCAAAGGATTCCCTGTCGGTCGATAAGTTGGACCAACGGAAAGGGGAGGAATGGGGTGAACCAGCTGAACAGCTGATTTCCATCCCGATGGCAAAGAATCCTGAACAGGTGATCTGGGTCGGGTTGCAGTTGTCCGACCCGAAGCGGCAGTAGCTGATAGAGCTATTGAAAGCCAACATCGATATATTCGCTTGGTCGGTAGCGGATATGTCTGGCATATCTCCGAAAATAATGACTCATCGACTCAACATCGCCCTTGGCACGAGGTCGGTGAGACAGAAGAAACGGTCTTTTGCCTCCGAAAGATAGAAGGCCATCGACGAGGAAGTAGACAAGCTACTCGAGGTGGGCTTCATCAAAGAAACCACATATCCTGACTGGCTCACCAATGTCGTCATGGTGAAGAAAGCCAACGGAAAGTGGAGGATCTGTATCAACTACACTGACTTGAATCGAGCCTGCCCAAAGGATAGCTTCCTACTGTCGAAGATCGACCAACTGGTGGATACGACGTCCGATCATCAACTGCTCAGCTTCATGGATGCCTTTGTCGGATATAACCAAATCCGCATGGTGCCCGAGGATGAAGAGCATACGGCCTTTATGACTGCCAAGGGCCTTTACTGTAACAAAGTGATGCCCTTCGGCCTGAAGAATGCTGGAGCCACCTATCAGCGCCTCGTCAATAAGGTCTTCAAAGCTCAAATCAGGCGCAACATGAAGGTGTACGTGGATGACATGCTGGTGAAGAGTGCACAGGCTTCAGATCATGTCCAAGACTTGGAAGAAACCTTTCGCACTCTTCGGTGACATCAGTTGAAGCTAAATCCGATCAAGTGCGCCTTCAGGGTAACTTCGGAGAAGTTCCTCGGGTTCCTCATTTCTCAACGCAAAATTGAGGCCAACCCCGAGAAGATAAAAGTGATTATCGACATGCGACACCTGAACACTAAAAAGGAAGTACAGTAGCTCAATGGAAGGATCATCGCACTCAGTCGATTCATCTCTCGATCGACTGAGAGATGCCTCCCATTCTTCAAAACCCTGAGGCAGACAAAGGACTTCTCTTAGCCGAATGAGTACCGGCAAGCCTTCGAAGATTTGAAGAAATATCTGACTTCTCCACCCCTGCTTGTAAAGCCAGAGGTTAGAGAAATATTGTACCTTTACTTGGCTACCGCCTCAAAGGCGGTTAGTTCGGTACTCATCCGGAAGAACAAGAGCCAAACTCACTAACCCATATATTATACCAGCAAAGTACTCCACGAAGCCGAAACTCGATACTCAAGAGCGGAGAAGATGATATTTGCCTTGGTCATATCTGCGCAACGACTCTGTCCATATTTTCAAGCACATGCCATCATGGTCCTCACCGACCAACCCCTGAGGGTAATCTTGCATCGCCCCGACATATCAGGATGACTGGCGAAATAGGCGGTAAAGCTGAGTGAGTTCGACATCCAGTACCGACCGTGACCTATCCTGAAAGTCCAGGTCCTGGCCGACTTCATCGCGGAATGCCCGACAACTGACCAAATGTCAGAAGATGGGAGCTCCAAAGAAGCTGCGACCTCTGAATATAACCCCGGGTCAACTTGGGTGTTACACATAGACGGAGCTTCCAATGCTCAAGGGAGTGGGGCCAGATTCCTGCTTACCAACCCAGAGGGAGTAGTTACTGAGTACGCCCTCCGATTCAACTTCAAAGCCTCCAATAATCAAGCCGAGTATGAAGCACTTCTCACTGGCTTGAGAGTGGTGAAGGAGCTCGAGATCGATAGCCTCAAAGTCTTCTCCGACTCCCAGCTGATTGTAGGGCAAGTCAGAGGTGAATTTGAAGCACGGGATCCGACCATGGCGAAATATTTTCAGAAGGTGAGAGATCTCGTAGCATACCTCAAGTATTTCGAGATCTCCCACATTCTCAGGATGGAGAATGCTCAGGCCGACGCACTCTCCAGGCTCGCGACATCCACCTACGGTGCTTTGGGACGGACGCTCGTAGAGAGTCTCGAGCAATCGAGCATCGACAGGGCTGAGGAGGTGCTACAACTGATGACCGAGCCAAGCTAGATGGATTCAATCACTCAGTATCTGACTGACAGAACCAGTCTCGAAGATCCCGCGAAAGCCAAGCGACTCCGATGGACGGCCTCCCAATATGTAATGATGGACAGGCGACTCTACAAAAGGTCATTCTCCCTTCCCTTGCTAAAGTGCCTGGGACCGACGGACGTGGACTACGCACTCAGAGAGGTGCATGAATGGATCTGCGGAAGTCACCTGGGGGGCAAATTCCTAACCTACAAAGTCCTACAGCAAGGTTATTACTAGCCTATCATGAAGAAAGATGCGGCTGATTTGGTGCGGAGGTGTGAGCCATGTCAAAAGTATGCTAACATACAACACCGGCTCGCCAACCAACTAACTTTCATTGTCGCCCCGTGGCTCTTTGCGCAATAGAAAATCGACATACTCAGTCCTTTCCCTCCGACATCTGGCCAAAGAAAGTTCATAGTCATCGTAATCGACTACTTCATCAAGTGGATGGAGGCTGAACCCCTAGCGCAAATCACCGAGCATAAGATGGAAGACTTTATCCAGAAGTCCATCATCTCCAGATTTGGACTGCCACACACTATCATCACCGATAATGGGCTACAGTTCGACAACCATGACTTTAGAAAGTTCTGTGCGAGATTTCATATCACGCACAAGCTGACCTCGATCGGACATCCACAGTTCAACAGAGAAGTCGAAGTAACCAACTGGACCATTCTGCATGGGTTGAAGACTTGACTGAATGAAGCCAAAGGCTTCTGGGTCGAGGAGTTGCACTCGATCCTATGGACGTACCGAACGACACCCCATGTCCCGATCGAAGAAACTCTTTTCAATTTGGCCTATGGAACGGAGGCAATGATCCCACTAGAGATCGGGCTACCATCGACTAGAGTTGAGCAATACTGTGAACCAGGCAACTCTGAGTATCGGAGAGCTGACTTGGACCTCCTACCCGAGCTCCGATGCGAGGCTCAACTCTGCATAGCTTCCTACCGACAAAGAGTGGCCCGATACTACAATGTTAAAGTTAAGCCAAGGTTTTTCAGACCTGGAGATCTGGTTTTAAAAAAGGCAGAAGTCTCGAAGCCCCAGGATCAAGAAAAACTATCTCCGAACTGGGACGGACCCTACAAGATAGCGGACACCTGCAGGTCGGGTGACTACCGACTTGAGACCCTAGAAGGGACGGCCATTCTTCGGACTTGAAATGCCGACAACCTGAAATTCTACCATCAGTAAATTCTGTATGCCCTTGTTCGAAATACAACTCAATTTCAAAACCCCAGAGTCTACAAAGTCTGGCTCTCTGTCGAGGGTCTGCCCTTGCCAGAAGTACGGGTCCCGATGCCCCGACTTGGGCCCAACATTTTGTTGGAAACATATGGCCTGATCACCGACGACACATCAGACTCTTACGAGAACTGTTCTGTCTATACTAACGGAAGGCCAGCGCTGGCGATGAAACCTCTCTAAGTTGAAGCCGCGCTCCTTCCACAGTCGACTCTCGATCAATGCGGCTGACTAACTTGCCGACTTAGCTTTGACTAAGAAGGGCAAAATGCCAAGACGATCGCGGTCGCACTCACGACATATCAATTTGGTCACGATCGATCGAAGGATATTCGGCTTGCCACTGTTTATCATACGACCCGACGTGCATGCCCGACCAAGGGCCGAACAACGGATATTCGATTTGTCATCGTTATCCTATCCGAATACATCGGACACTACTCGACTATCAGATTCTACGAAATGATCGTGTCGACATGCTACGTTCAGGGATGGGCCGACACCCGACCCGACGTGCACGTCCGACCAAGGGCCGGACAATGGATATTCGACTTGTTATCATTATCTTATCCAAATATGTCGGACACTACTCGACTATTAGATTCTACAGAATGATCGTGTCGACATGCTACGTTCGGAGATTGTCCGACACTCGACCCGACGTGCACGCCCGACCAAGGGCCGGACAATGGATATTCGACTTGTCATCGTTATCCTATCCGAATATGTCGGACACTACTCGACTATCAGATTCTACGGAATGATCGTGTCGACATGCTACGTTTGGGGATTGGCCGACATCCGACCCGATGTGCATGCCCGACCAAGGTCCGGGCGACGGGCGCTCGACCTACAATTGGGATGACTCCCGACCATCGGATCCTATGCAACCTGTACGATAGTCAGGACGTCGGCCTGCGATTGGGGCTCGCTCTGCCCTTAGCATGGTGCACGCCACTGACTACCTTGATCAACTACGCTGGATCCTACCGAACGTCCTAACGAGGTATGTTGGGGCTACGACCTATACTCTCGGGGATGGCTCGGCGAGACATACACTTTGAATCGCATGCGGAAAAAAATTTGAAAAGTCTTTGATTTTATTTAGTTGAAATTAGACTTATAAAATTGGGTCGAAGCCCGATTACAAGTATCAAAGGCGAAACAAAAAATAAAAGAATACAAAAATAATGGAGCAGACACTCCGACTATTCGTCAAAATCGACCTCCTACACCAGAAGGAGTTCAGGAGCGACCGATGTACCCGCTCGGGTCGGAGTGGGACCGAAGGTTGGAGCCGCCTCACCTTCGGTAGCTCATCCCATCGGCCCAGGGACGGCCTCCTCCGTAGCCGTCTGATCCTCCGACATTGGGTCAGCCTCCTCCTCTGTGGCCTGATCCTCTGACCCCAGAGGGACGACGCTGCTCAGGTCGAGCTCCAGGTGCAGACTCTGAATTGCATCCCGGGCGTCCTCGTACCCCACTCAGTAGAAGGCGAAGCCGCTCTCGAGAAGCTCCTCTCGGTACTCGTTCGAGCCGCGAAAGTCCTCCACCGCCTGGCTTAGCACCTCTTTAGCCGACTCCGCCTCGGCTTTCGCTATGTCGGCATCAGCTTGGGTGGAGGACAGGTTCTCCTCGGCCTTAGCCAGATTCTCCAGGCTAATCCGAAGTTGTTCGCGCTCGGCCTCAAGCTCTCTAATGCAGCCATCCCGCTCATGCCGCAGTCGATGAACGGAATGGGTCTTGTGCTGGACCTGCTCACAGGCCGACTGAAGTTCGACCTCCGAGGCAGCCAGGCCGTCGGTGAGTCAGAAAATCTCCTCCTCGAGCTTGGCCTCACGGTCGGCCGACAGCTTCAGCTGTTCCACCAGCGTCGCCTTCTCAGCTTCGATAGTTTCAGCCCTATCCTTCCAGGCCGCCCGGATGTCGTCGAACCTCTGGTACCCGACCTCCAACTCGAACATGTTGTAGATCAGCTGTAAGCAGAAGGCCAATCGTCAGAAAAATAAAATGACGAAAATAATAATGGAGAGGAAAGAAAAAGAAGAAGAACTCACTTGGATCATGGTTGGGTAGAAGGAAGAGAGCATCTCGATCACCGATCGACTTCTCAAGAGCTCCCGATCGGTCAGGAGAATGGTTGCCTGACACAACCTCCTGGCCAAATTATGGTTGGCCAGGGCCGATGCTCCCTCGGGAACCCGAATGTCGGATGATGCGATGCGGTCTGCCAACCTTGTGTCATCCACCGGTGCCATCGGAGCCTTCCCCCGATCAGTTGCCCAGGATCGAAGATTGGAGAAGGATGGAAAACTTGAACTCGATCGAGTTCCTCCCGAGGGTGCGGCGGGAGCCACCGCAGGTCGTTCGAACTCACGTGCTTCGACCCGAACCTCTTCCACAGGCAGGGGCACCAACGCTCTTTCGGCTGCCCCCTCCGCCGCCCCTTCCTCAGACGGCACCTCGGGTGGCACCGTCGGTGCCATTAGGGTGATGATCGGTTCAAAGCCCGATGCTAGTTCGGTGTCAGGCTGTGCGGCCGCCCTCACAACGACGGTCGGGGATGATGTCTGGGGCCTCTTGGGTGGCCGTGAAGGTCTGACCCCGGGCGTCGATCTCTTCCTCGCCGCGTGCTGTCAAATGTCAGCACTGTTATTCTTACTCTCGACGACATGCCTGTAATTTCGATGAAAGATTAGCACAAGTCCAAAGATGGATGAAAAAGCCAGAAGATGACTGACAGACCGAACTATACCTAAGCAGGGAACCGAACTCAGGCCGGCATCATACAGAGCTTGCTCGGTGATGAGCTCTCTCTGCTTCGGCACCGACACATCCTTCAATCAGTGAAAGTTCTCTTGGCCTCCTGCCTCCACCCGACTATTTTCATTCGGCTGAGTTCGAGGGTCGCCCCAGCGAGAAGGAAACCCCCAGGGTAGCGAAGAAGAAGTAAAGAAAAATTGGTTCTTCCACCCATGGATCGACGATGAAAGATCGGTAATGAACGAAAGGCCCTTCCAGGGATTGAAGAACCACCACCCTCGGGCTTTCGGATGGGGTCAGAGGACAAAGAATGCCTAAAAAAGAGAGATGCAGGGAATGGTCGGCAAGAGCCGACACAACAAAGCAAAGCTGATTATTAATCGGACTGAGTTCGGTACCAATTGCACCGGGCAAAGTCCGTAATAATCCAAGACATTTCGGACGAACTCCAAAATCGAAAAGAGAAGACCTGTCCGAAGGTCCTCGACACAAAAGGCCACTTGACCCGGAGGCAGGTTGTTAACCCGACCCTCAACCCTAGAGGCGAAAAGTTCGAACTGCTCCGAGATACCATACTTCTCCCTAAGTCGTTCGATGTTCGGCCCTGAAAGTGAAGAAGCCTCCACCTCCGGGGTCAACCGAAAATCATCGGTCGGATTCTCCGACTGACTTCCTCGAGGAGAGGTTCTAGCCATAACACTAGCCCCAAGAAAAGAGAATAAAAAGAAAAATGCCAAGGGAGTAAGGATGCAAGGAGATAAGAATAAAAAAACTTTGAGAAGAGCTTTCAAAGAAGGAGGGCAGAAATAGCTACCTGAAACTGGGAGATAACTCGATAGGGCCTCAGTGTCAGAAACAGGGCAGTAAAAAGTGAAGTTTTGGATGTGAGTGGCCGCATATATATAAGGCCTTTTGACAGTCGAGATGAAAGCACATCGAACGAGGATTTCTCGAATGTCAACACATGGCAGTGCCTGGGTTCTTCCTCAATCCGACGGTTTGACGCACCTGCCCCAGATCGAGCCACGTCGCCTCCATCTACATGAATGATTCCAGCCCAATAGCCCCCTGACGCGTGGCGGAAAAACCGCATCTTAGAATTAATTAATCGACGACGGTTTGCATTCCCAATGAGACGTCTGACACCGGATCGTCCATTAGTGCGGTCGCCAGAGTCGGAGCATGATGTGATGGAAAACCACTCCTTTCGCCCGAGGTCATCACCCACGTGGTAACGCGGGCCAACACGACATCGGACTCAAGAGTGGGGGGGGCAACTGTTGGGATATACCGACCCCTATATGCCGACTTATCCTCGAAATGGTCTGACCGATGTCCGACGCCTGACTCTACCCACAGGGTGGACAGATGACTCCAACAATGACTGCCGACGATATCCGACCGAAGGCATGCCGATCGAACAGACCAATACTATTTTCAACCGATCGAACGGCCAAACCCATATCACCGACTCACTGTCGGGGGTGGCAACCGACGTCCGACTTCCACAAAGCACCAGATCAGCTGACGGTATTTTCGAGTCGTCACCCGACGTTCCGATAGTCGAATACCGATATATAGTCGGTCAGCCCATCCAAACGTCGTACAACCACTATGGACTGTTGTCTTATCAAGGACATGCTGTGCGACCATCCTGGGGCATTGTCCTGCCAAGGATATGGATTAATTTTAATGACTTGACAATCCATGATGATTTGACAGCCTCCGACAATTTGACAACTCTCCAATTGTCTGCACCATTAATGGCGGGACCATATCGCATTCTACTATAAAATGGGGTAAGGCAACAGTTTTGGTAAGCTCTTGAAAAGCTCTTAAGCTCTCAAGCTCTCAAGCTCGCTCTCTCTCGCTGAGCCCTTGATTTTTTACTGTTGCCTAGTCTCCTCTCTGAATTGACTGTCGGAGGATCTCCACCGGAGGCATCTCCGGTCAGTGAGGACTTTCCTTGCAGGTGCGTATCCCCGACGATTCGGCGATGAGGGGATTGGCCGCAACAGGTTGGGTTTTTGTTCATTATTGATCAGCACAATTACAATGGAAAGTCAGGCCCTAAAAGGAATAGCACCTCAGAAACCATTGGATGCAAGAGATCACATCATACAGAAATCAATGAGGTTACAAATGCTCCAACCTCTAGATTGTGTAGTTAGTCAATGCCAGCTCCATAAATCAGGCTGGACTAAGTATCCTTTATCATTATTAGATTGTTTTTGGCTAGAAAAAGATTTTAATGATGTATAAACAGAAGAGATGATTTACACCCAAAGTATTAGTTTCTGGCTGAAATGGTAAAGCAAAAAAAGCTACCCCCAAGTCTTAAAGACTTGTGCTGTAGAATAGCATGCTATACGTGGTAGATCGACCATGTCGGCTTAAGATCCAAAATAAATATCAAACAAAAAAATATATATTTTCAAAGATCGCTAGAAAAAATTATGGAAGAATAAAAAATTAGAAGAAAAAAATAATTTATTTAAAGAAGAATAAAAATCAAAACCCCGCAAAGATGCCTCATGAAAGTCTCCATTCCTATAAATAATCTCTCCTCTCTCTTTCTTTCCACACGTTTCTTCCCCATCTTCTATACCATCATCTATATGGTCTTTCACATATTAAAGAAATACCAAAGATCTCTTTAAATAGAGTACTATATTGGTGGGAGTTTGATTCCTATCTTGACTCACAAATCAAAAACCCACTATAATACAAATACTAACAATCTTTAGAAGCAAATAATTAAATAGAGCAATACTAAAAATAGAATTCTAATCGGATTTGGACTTTAGACTTAGCAATGAATCTCAACACTCCCCCTCACTGCAAAGTCAATACTAATAATGTTGAATTTGTTGATATGATGAAGCACTATCATGCTTTGAATCCAGCACCCAGATTGGATATATGACGACCACATATTTCTTAGGGCAAGGTCCTAAAAAATATGTAAGGCCTATCTTTTTATTAATACACAATCCTATGCTCTTCACTGATCGGTTCTAGGCCCCACAGTATCTTCTAGATCTGAAATAAAAAAAATAAAAAAGAGAAAGTAAGCTTTACGGACTCGATAAATTATCAATATCTCTGAGGGATCAAAGATGATTACTTTTCAAAATATAATAATTTAACAGTAATATATAACAATATAATTTTCTTTCAAAATATTCTATGCACATCAGTAAAAGTCAAAAATCCTCTTTATCTTTGACAGCTACAGCCATAATCAGCTCCGTGATAAGGTTCGAAAGGGACTAGCTCCTAAATAACAAATACATAATGCATCAATGTGTGCTATCAATTAGCCCCCGATTGGTTAGATCTAAAAGAAACTAGTTCTGATTCACACGGTCACGATTAGCTCCATGACAATGTAAAGAGCACTACAAGAAAAGAAAGTTTTTACGATAAATTTATTTACGATGGAAAGAATTTTCATCGCCAATAAGACTATTTATGATGAAAATAATTTTTCATCACTAATAATAAATTATTTACGATGATTTTACTTTTTTATTGTAAATAAACTATATTAGCGATGAAATAAAAAATTTTATCATTAATAAAAATTATTTGTGATGATTATTTTAATCATAAAAAATAAAATATTTATTTTAATTTTAAATTTTTTAAATATTAATGATGAAAAGATTTTTATTGTAAATAATACAAGTTTTTGTGATGAAAACTAAGTTTTCATTGCAAATATCTTTATTTAAAACCAAAAATTTTCATCACTAATATTTGAAAAAAAATAAAAAATTTTAAAAATTTTAAAATTATAGATTATTTGTGATGAAAATTTTTCATCATAAATAATGAGTATTATTGATGAAAATTTATTATCCATCATAAATACCCACTTATTTATGATGAATATTTTTCATCACTAATATTTAAAAAAAATAAAAAAATTTAAAAAAATAAAAATTATGGATTATTTGTGACATAAATTTTACATTACAAATAATCAAGTATTTATGATGAAAATAATTTTTTTATCATAAATAATAATTATTGATGATAAAAACTTTCATCAATAATATTTAAAAAATAAAAAAATTAAAAATTAAAAATTATTTATGATAAAAATATTATATCATAAATAATCTATTATTTATGATGGAAAACCTATTTTCTATCACAAAATATGTGATGATTTATGATGAATATTTATCATCGCTAATATATGAAAAAATAAAAAAATTAAAAAATTTAAAAACTACAGACTATTAGTAATGAAATTTTTTTTATCATAAATAATCGAGTATTTATGATGGAAATAATTTTTCTATCATAACTAATAATTATTGATGATGAAAACTTTCATCACTACTATTTAAAAAAAATTAAAAATTTTAAAAATTATAGATTATTTATGATGAAAATGTTACATCATAAATAACTCATTATTCATGATGGAAAACTTATTTTCCATCACAAAATATGTGATGATTTACGATGAATATTTATTATCCCTAATATATGAAAAAATAAAAAATTTTAAAAATTCAAAAACTACAGACTATTAGTGATGAAATTTTTTTTATCATAAATAATTTAGTATTTATGATGAATATCAATTTTTCATCACAAATATTCAATTTTTACAATAAAATGTTTTCATCGCTAATATTTAAAAAAATTTAAAAATTTAAAAATAATAGATTAATTATGATGAAAATATTACATCATAAATCATCGATATTTATGATAGAAATTTACTTTTTATCATAAATACTCCTCTATTTATGATAAAAAATTTTATCGCTAATATTTTTAAAAAATAAAAAATTTTAAAAATTCAAAATTTTTGGATTATTAGTGATGAAAATTTTTTTTTCATCGTAAATAGTCAATTATTTGAGATGAAAATATTTTTGACATCAATATTTCTAAAAAAAAAAATTTTAAAAATATAAAAAATATTTACAATAATACTTTTCATCTTTAAGTTTCTTTGAATCTGTCTCATTACTCAATTTTACATAGATTGTTAGTTCTAGATTTTTGAATCTGCTCCTTTCCTCTCTGGTAAGATTTTAGAATATGGGGTTCATCATTTTGTATATCATTTTCATGGAGTATGATGATATCTAATGTTGAGATATGAGGGCACTGGAAGTTGTCTCCTATGATCTTCTACCATCCTAGAATATAAGCAACAAGGGAACTTTGAAGGTAGTGGAAGAGTTATTGGTGACTTTTCTAGCACTAGCAAATTTTGTTAGCCTAGTGAAGGGTTGCAATGAATAGGATCGGATCAAGTCGAGATTAGATTAGGGTAGGCTATAGACATGGATGCCTAGAAAAAATAAATTAGAATATAGCTTAATTTATTGGATAAGTCATAGATTCAAAATTTAACCTGATTGATTTATTGAACAGACTATATAACCTAAAATGCATAATCTACTTAATAAACAAGTCTAATAGATTAGGGCCCATGATTAATTTTGAATCATGTTTGAATAAGTCACCTAACTATCTAAAATCTGTGGATTGTCACATCTTCCCAATATTTCATATCCTACTCTATCTAGACCTACTTATCTCAAATCTGTTTGATATGATTAATTATTTAACATGTTAGTTGAGTTGGTCTGCTTATGACATAATCTTATACCAAATCTAGACCTACTTATATCGGGTTGGGTTTGCATCCTTTGGGCCATGCTTCTAAGCCATTGCATTTGTTTTGGGCTGGATGAACAACGTTGCAGCCCAATCCTCATTGGGTCCCATCTCCATTCTTCGACCTCCCAACCCCTGCTTTTCTCCTCTCTTGGCTGGATTCTACACCTGTTGGCTTTTAATGAACGGTGTTCTCAATTTTCAAAAGTAATATTGAAGCCTTAAAGCCCACCAAGTTGCTGAATGAAAGTTTTAGAATATATATATATAGTAAAATAATGTCCATTCAAATTTTTTTCATGAAAAATAATTAGCGATGAAAATTATTTTTTATTGTTAATAAGATAATTAATGATGAAATATTTCATTTTTGTCACAAATTTTTTAAAATATTGGGGCAACTTTTTTTCATCAAAAATTATTAGCGATGAAAATCTTTTTTCATCACTAATAATGTAATTAACGATGAAAATTTTTTCATCACAAATAATTTTTTTTGATGGAAAATCTTTTTTAGCAAGAAAATGGGATATTTTTTTTTGATAGAAATTATTAGCGATGAATTTTTTTTTCCATCGTTAATAGTGTTATTAACGATAAAATATTTTGTTTCATCGCAAATAATCTTTTTGGTGTGAAATTTTTTTATCAAAATTTTTTTTTTGAATTATTAGTGATGAAAATTATTATTAGCGATGAAAATTTACGTCATTAATAGTTCACATCCCATCATGCGAAACCCATCTTCTTCCCCTCCCCCCGCATTTCATGCGAAATCAATTTCCCCCCTCCCCCTTCTGCTCTCCCCCTCTCCCCACTGCCGCATCCTGCCATCGTGTCCGCCGCCTATCTGCATCCGTCCGCCGTCCGCCATCACCATCCGTCACCATCTACGGTCCTGTTGCTTCCTGTCCGTCACCGTCCATCGCCGGATGTAAGGATTTCTATTTTTTTTTGATATTTTCTCAAGCCACTGTAGGGCCGGCGGGGATGGGGTCGGAGATGGACTGGCAGAGATTGGTCGGTAGTGATTGAGATCGGGCCGACGGGGATGGGGTCTGGGGTTGGAGGTAAGGATTTTTTTTTTTTGGTGTTTTCTTGGCCATCGAGGGGCCAGCGGAGATGGGGCCAGAGATGGGTCGATGGAGATTGGCCGACGGCGACTGAGACTGGGCTGGCGGTGACTGAGACTGGGTTGGAGGAGATGGATTTCTTTTTGTTTTTTTTTTTGGTATTTTCTCGGGACACCGGGGGGTTGGTGGGGATGGGGCTGGAGATGGGCCAGCGGGGATTGGCCGACGGCGACTAAGATTGGGCCGGTGGCCGGGGGAGACTGGGCCAGGGAGGGGGCGGTGGGGAGGGAGGAAGGGAAGAGAGAAAGGAGGGGGGAAAAAGAAAAGAAAAGAAAGGAAAGGAAAAAAAAGAAAGAAAAAAAAGGAGAAAAAAGAAAAAAAAAAAAGAAAAAAGAAAAAAAGAAGATAAGGCCGAGGAGGGGGCGGCCGACGGCGATAGAGACAGGGGCGGGGAGGGTGTCAGCTGGTGGAGACAGGGCCGACGAGAGGGCAGTCGGCGGCTGGAGGAGACGGGGTCGGGGAGGGTGTCGGCTGGTGGAGACGGGGTCAGGGAGGGGGCGACTGGGGGAGATGATGCCAGGGAGGGTGTCGGTCGGCAAAGACGGGGCCAGAGAGGGGGTGGTCGGCGGTCGGTGTAGATGGGGCCGGAAAGGGGGCCTGTTGACGGTCGAAGGAGACAGGGCCAGGGACAGGGCTATTGGTGGTCGGGGGAGATGGGGTCGGTCGGTGGAGACAGGGCCGATGAGGGGGCGACCGAGTGAGATGGTGTCGGGGAGGGTGTCGGCCGACGGAGATGGGGACAGAGAGGGGGCGGCCGGCGTACATGGGGTCGGGAAGGGGGCCTGCCGGCGGTCAAAGGAGATGGGGCCAGGGATAGGGTCACTAGCGGTCGAAATAAAAATTAATTAATTATTTGATTAATTATATTTGTTACATAAATTTTTTAATGTTACTACTAAAATTATTTAATTATTTGATTAATTATTTTTTATTTCACTAACACAATGCACATTACTGTTACTTATTATAATTTAATTATTTTATGTACTATTTTGTATGTTTTTATTTATTATAATTAAATATAAAAAATATTTTTATTTTAGAAAAAACTTTAGTGAAATTTTTGATAAAAAAATTTTAATATGGAGTTATTCTTTTTTGATAAATTAAAAATCCAACTTCGAATGTATGTTCAGAGATGGTAGTTAAATTGCATTGAGTCATAGATTTTCGTTCAAAAGTCGATCTCGATAAAGATCGACTCTTTGATGTCTCGTATTCGAACTTTTTAAAAAAATAGTAATCTTATTATTGTTAATAATTGATATTTTATTTTATTATATGGTATTTAGTAGTTATTTGTCTATTATTCTCTGGGTATATGGTGGATAGAGTGTGTAGGCACTATATTCACATCATATACTTGGAGAACCATGAGGAGATGCTGTCAAAATTTTTATAAAAATGAGATAAAATATCCACTGATAATAATAATAAGATTATTATTTTTCTGAATGGGATAGGGTCACACCTATTAGTAATGATTTGAAATGAATAAGATCATGTATTTTTACTTCATTAAATTGATGGAAGGATATTTTCTGTGTTACTGTTCAGTCTATATTTTTTAATATGTATTGTTTTGTATAAAGTGATCCAGATCTGGATTTGGATCGAGATTTTGATTGAAATTTGGATCACCTTTCAGTCCAAAATTTGGATCGAGATTCAGAATACCACTGAATTTTTTTTTGGTTGTTAATGATTTTGTGTTTATTGTTAGATGGATATCAACAAAAATTGAATGAATGCTAGAGGTATTTTTTTATCTGAATATCGAAAAAGAGTTCAAGATTTTATTGAGTTTGCACAACATGAGGCTGACAGTGCTAGTCGGATAAAGTATCCATGCAAGAGATATGTCAATATGGTATATCATCACATAATACTTGTTGAGGAGCATCTGCTATATTATGATATAGATAAAAAGTATACTTATTGGATATAGCATGAGGAGGGTGATCCGAATGAAGTGTTGCGCAACAATGATGATACTGAAGATGATAGTGATGCTGTTGGACCTATCGAACATAGTGCATGGTATAATAGAATTATTAGATGATCTTCATCAGGGTACTTGTTCAAATATATGTATGAGTACTACTATATCTGAAAGCAATTCTGATCATGAACATAATATCCGATCTGAGGTAGAAGAAACTTTTGAATAGTTTGCAAAACTTGTAAGGGATGCACGAGAGCCACTCTATCCAAATTGTATAAAGTTTTTCAAGTTAGAGTTTTTGATAAAATTACTTCATATTAAAATCATGAACTGATGGAGTTAGAAGTCATTTGATCAAAATTTGACATTGATGGATTTAATCCCTTTGGCAATCTGAGTATCTCTTACAGCATGTGGCCTGTGATGCTAGTTGTATATAATGTGTCACCTTGGAAGTACATGAATGAATCATTTATTTTTATGTCACTATTGATTTCAGGTCTGAAAGCATTAGGTAATAAAATTGATGTATATTTATGACCTTTAATCGATGATCTGAAAGAGCTATGGAAAAACGAGATACAGACATATGATTCTGTGAGTCAAAATAATTTTAAGTTGTATGCTCCAATTCTATGGACCATAAATGATTTTTCTGCATATAAAAACTTATCTGGATGGAGCATCAAAGGATATCTTGCATGTCCAATATGCAATAGAGATGCATCTTCCTTACATTTAAAGCACGGACGGAAAATATGTTTCATGGGTGATTGATAGTTTCTCCCTAGTAATAATTCTTGGAGGATCTGTTATGATCAATATTTTGATGGTAAGTCTGACTGGCATCTGCCACCTAAGGAGTTAAGTAGAACAAAAATTTTAGAATAACTTGAAGTCATTAAAAATATTTAATTTAAAAAAATATCGGGTACTCACAAGCGGAAGCGTACTGAAGCTGAGCTAAATTGGATGAAGCGAAGCATCTTTTTTGAACTATTGTATTGGAAGTAGCTACTACTTCATCATAGTCTGGATGTAATGCATATTGAAAAGAATATTTATGATAATATCATCGGTACTGTATTAAACATCTCAGAAAAAATAAAAGATGGTACAAAAGCTCACCTTGATTTACAAGAAATGAGCATCCGATTGGAGTTGCATTTAGTTCATCAAGGTAAGAGATTTTTTATGCCACCTGCATGTTATTCACTATTTGGTGAGAAAAAGAAGAATTATATGGATGGTTAAAAATCATAAAGTTTTTTGATACATATGCTTTAAACATATCGCGGTGTGTTGAGAACAACGACGGCAATATCTCTGGCATGAAAAGTCATGACTCCCATGTGATGATGCAACGTTCGCTTCCTGTGGTCATGCATGGCTATTTTGATGGGGATGTTCAAACTGCATTGATTTAGCTAGGAGTATTTTTTTGAAAATTATGTTGTCAAAAATTGAAGATTACCATACTTGAGAGATCTAAGAAGGATATCGTATTCATTCTTTATAAGTTAGAAAAAAAATTTTCACCATCATTTTTTGATGTTATGATGCATCTGACTGTTCATCTTTCAAAGAAAGCTCATTTGATCGGATCGGTATATTATCGATGGATGTATCCTATTGAAAGGTAAAAAAATTATATGCACTTTATCATATCAATTATAAAATATAAATATATTTTTAAAATTTAAATTTATTTTTATTTATAGATTCTTATGTACCTTAAAAAAATATATGCGTAATAAAGCAAGACCTGAAGGGTCTATAACGATAGCATATATAGCTACGGAGTGTGTCATATTCTGCTCGATGTATCTTGATGATATCGAAATAAAATTTAATTGTACAGATCGTAATGCAGACCATGAATGGGGTGATAATAAACTGACGTTGTTTATATTTAAACAAATGGTTCGACCTATTGATGCAAAAAAATATGAATTTATGGATGTGAACGAGTTATCCAAGACACACTTTTATATTTTAAATAATTATAAAAAAATTAAAGATTTTATTAAGTACCATCTTAGCATACTATTTAATATTTTAAGTAAATTTTTTATGTCGATGTAAAGTTAAAAATCATAACTTATTGCAGTGAGCACAAAGTATACTATGTAGAGAGAATAATACGAATGCTGATGATCGATATAAGAAAAAATTTACAAAATAATTTGATGATCTTGTGAGTTGTATTAGTGATACGTTATTTATTTAATTATAAATAATATTATTTAAATCAATATAATTTTTTATGTTATGGTGTAGATAAAATATAAGTATTTCAATAAAGAAGTGGGTGCGATCGATGAGTCGTACGATTTAACATGTGATCCCGATCGATTGATTAATCACTATGCATCCTGTATTATTGGAGGAATGAGATTTCACACAAAAGAGCTTGAGATGCAATGATGGATCTAGAATAGTGGGCTTGCTACAATAGGATATGAAGGAGAAGAAGAGATTGAATATTATGGTGTACTGGTTGATTTCATAGAACTGAAGTATGGATTTAGTAATTCTGTATTCTTATTTTAGTTTGAATGGTGGTATATTAGTAATAAAAAGATCGATATTCACATCGATTCACACTTTATCAGTGTAAATTTTGCATGAATATGGTACCAGAATGAGCCATATATATTAGCAATTCAAGAGAAACAAGTAATATATCTGAAGGATCTAAAGTATCGAGGTAATTGACATGTTGTACAAAAAATAACACCTAGAGGCATATATAACATACCAACCTGATTAGAGATAGATGAAAATTCAGATTTACATAAAGAGAAAGCTTTTCAGCAAGAAGAACAAACATTAGTCGAGCTTTTTATTGATGAAGAACTTGTAACGACACCTTTGAATAGGGTTGATCTACCGTCCAACGAAGTTGAAGCTGATTTTATATTTAATCTTGATGAGTCAGAGGGTGATGATCAGTTGATAAATAATGATGAGATAGAAGATGACACATATATCGATTATTATAATTCGAAGGAGGATCTACACATCGAGAAAGATACGAATATTGATGAGTAGATCTATATTCTTTGTTCCATCTTCTCTTACAAGAATGATATGCAATATAATTATATTCATCAGAATATAATTTATTTATTATTATTATTATTTAATATTATATTCATTTATATGTCAATTATTGTAGATATGGCACCAAGAGACAGACGACGACGTTCACGTTCACAGTCTACCCCGGAGGTTGAGGCACCTTCACCGATCTCCGTCGGCTCCATTGTCAAAGGGTCCAGAACTGGTAGGTCCCAGTGAGGCGGGTTCGAGTGAGACAGGTCCAAGTGGTATTATTATACTTTTTATATAATAAAATTTGATTCTTTTATTTAGATAGCTATCATATTAATGATTTATTTATTATTATTTCGGGCCAATCTTCATCGGTAGTGAGGTGAGGGTGAGGTCCATCGAAGAACCTCACTCTAGAGAGTTGGAGATGCGAGCATCCGGGACAGCATCTTCGTATCAAGATACTAGTCGGCTGTATTAAGCCCATTAAGGGATGGTGCGAGCCATGGCAGACTGAGCTAGGCATCATATGCCGCAGCTATGCTCCCGTGATGCTCTTCGATTGGCGTCACATTTTATCAGCTCAGAAAGAGATTTTGTATATCCACTTATAGGTAAAATAAATTATATTATGAATATTTAATTTACATAGTATTCTTCTAATATTTATTATTGGCAGGGTGTATTCGACATCATTGATTTTAAGGAGGATCATGTGAGGCGAGCTATGGGCACTCATTTATCATTGCATTTCAAAGATTATCACCATCACATGCATCAACATTGGTACCATGTGGTGCAAGATCATGGGGAGGAGGCAGCGCGGCAGTAGCCCTATGACAGCATCACTATGGATGATTGGACTATTATATGCCGGCATTACGAGGATCCGATATATCATGTTACACATCGAAACTTTTTTTTTCAAAGTTTAATGATTGAATAATTTATTCTTAAATTAAATTTATTATCTACTAATTTGACTGATAATTGTACAGAGAAGTGCCCAGAATGCCGTGAATTGGACGAGACAAATCGAACCGCATTATGGGGGTTCGAGGTCGTTCGCTCATCATATAGAGCACATGATAGGTAATTTTTATTTTTTAATTAGCATATAATTCTCTAGTTATTTAAAATTTTTTTAATTAATTCTTAAATTATAGAGAGATGTTGAGAGTGACGAGCTTCCTGGTAGGATCGATATCTACCAGTGGACCCCACCAGTGACGGTCAGGGGACTGGACGATAGGGAGTCAGGAGCTCTTTGTAATTTTTTTTAATTATTTTTTTATTTACAATCTAATTTTTATTATAAAATTAAAATAGTTATAACTTTAATTTTCAGGATCGTATGACAGACATGAGATCCCAACCTACCCCTGACGGCTCGACCGCATCCATAAATGATGAGATCTGTGATCGAGTACTTAGTACGAGATCCTGTTATGTTAGAGATCTAGGGTATGGGATCACTACTCTCTCATCCTCACGCTCATCTAGGGCCAACATCCATTCTGCGTGCATGGCTCGACTGATGGAGGTGTAGAGATAGACTGTCGATGATCGATAGCAGGCTACCGTGGATCGACAGTAGGCTGAGCAGTGAGCTCAGGAGTTGGCTGCACGCATCGATGAGTATCAGCAGCTTTAGATCCAGATGATGGAGTGGATAGCGCAGATAGAGTAGATGATACAGCTGGTGAGAGGCAGCAGTAGGTCGGTTCAAGCTCTTTCGAGTGCTCCTCTTCTCCAACTCATTCTCCAGATACCGACACTTGACGGCTTCTTCATGTATTTTTTTATTTTTATTTTAAATTTTTTATAATTTTAATTTAATATAATAAAATAATAAAATTTATTTATCAATTTATTATGTAATTTTTTTATTTTAAATTTTTATTTTTAATTTATAAAAAATATTATAGATATAAATTAAAAAATATATATTCATAAATTATTTTTTAAAAAAATATGTTTAAATTATTAACGATAAAATTATTCCTGAAGAAATATTGATCGCAAAATATATTTTAGTATGATAATTTAATTTTTTAAAAAATATAAAATTATTAAAATTTTATGATAAAAATAATAATAATGAAAAATTATTCATCATTAATAATTATTAATGATAAAAATTTTTATCAAAAATTATCATATTTATGATGTAAATTTTTCATCGCTAATATTATTTAAATTTAATTTTTAAAAAATTTGTTATTAAATTAATAGCGATGAACTTGTTGCAAAAAAAGTTATTTGAGATGTAAATTTTTCATCACTCAAAAGTTTATAAAATTTTATTTCAAAAAAATTTTAATTAAATTAATAGTGATAAAAAATTTTTATCACTATTAATTTTTTATTTATTAGTGATGTTATAATTCATCGTAAATATTTTTTTATGATTAAAATTTTTCATCAAAAAAATTTTTAATGATGAAAATTATTCATCGTAAATATCCTTTATTAGCAATGAAATATTTTTTCATCGTAAAATATTATCAATGATGCAATTATTTATGACTAAATATTAGCGACAATAATTTCATGTGCTAACAACTATTAGAGATGAAAATAGATGATTAGCGATGAAAACTTTTCATCGCTAATAACCTATTTTATTGTAGTGGAGATTAGTTTTGAAACATATACATACGATGCATCAGTGTATGCCAGTAATAAGTTTCAACTGACCAGGCCCGAAAGAACTAGCTCTGTCAATGATCAGTTTTGAATGACTAGGTCCAGAAGAAATATGTTTTTGACATGTAGACGATCAATCTTGTTGGCTAGATCCGAATTATAGTCAAATTAGAGAGTTTTTTCATAATTTTATCATTACTAATTTCTTATAAATAATCATACTTAATTTCATAACAGTATCAACTTAAATTTTTACATCCTCCAAAAGAGCAATAAAATAATTTTTATTTGAAAATTCATGCAAAGGTGAATATGTATAATTTTTTTAAAAAAAATCATGCAATATTAAAATAAGAAAATCATCACTTTCTAAAGTTTGTATCATGCATAGATAACACCATACTTGATCCAATATTTTTAAATTATTTTTTTATGCATAAATACATACATTCAAACTTTAATAATTTTTAATTTTTTTATTAAATTTTTATATATAAAATATAAATTTTAAACACATGAATATGCATAAAAATAATCTAAAGATAAATGGAAACTTACAGTCAGTTAGATCCAAAAATTACGATCTTCAACCCATGGCTCAATCTTTAGATCCGATGCTCATCTGGCATTGAAGACTCTGATCAGATAATTTAAAATATTTTAGCCTTCAATCAGAGGAGGATTTAGAACAGAGAGAGAATCTTAGTGTAGTTTATGATTTGGGTCAGATCATGGTCAGGCCTAAATATCTTAAACTGATCCAGATTCAATTAGATTGAGATCTGATCAATGGGAAGATCTCACATAAAAATTGGATTTCTCTTTCTATGCCCCCTTTTTTTCTTCTCTCTCTCTCTCATTTTCTTCTTCTTCTTTGCTCAAATAGGGGATTGCTCCCCCCCTCATTCTTCTCTTCCTCTCAAGCTCCCATGTGGAGGGATCTAAAGTCAGCACCCCATGGTGGTGGCCGCCGATGGCACAATGGTGACCCCGACCATGATCATGACCGGCAATGGTCGGTGGAGCAAAACAAGAAAAAAAAGAGGAAGGCATGAAACCAAGGAAATCTTGTTCATGCACAATCCAGCGACTCACCAACCAAATCTGAGCAATGAGGATGTGTAGATGACCAAAAAAAAGAAGGAGAAGAAGATGGAGGGTAGTTACCTTCTCCGGTGACATCAAAAAGAAGGAAATCGATAATCTTTTCCAACAAGAACCAAGGAAAATGTGGAGCAAAATCATGGAGGATCGATGGCGATTCTCGGAGAACCAAGGATGGATTTCAATGGAGGGGTGGAGGCCTTCTTATAGTGGAGATTCTCTAGGGTTTTCAGGCCAAATTTGAGTCGGATTGAGCCTTTATCTCCCCGCATCATCGGGACTCTTTCTTTCTTTCTTTTCTTTCTTTCGAAGTTTCAGTGAAGTTGAACTGGGTCCAAAAGGATTGGGACCGATTCTCACATTCTCCCCCTTAATAAAAATTTTATTCTCAAAATTTGAGAAATCTAAGTCTTTCGAAGTTGAAGGTGCTTAGTCCAAAACTCTCGTGTACTATTTTGCCCATGCTTGGCATTTATTTCAAACTGAACACATGGTCACATTGTTAAAATGCTCGCAAGCAATTCGACCCCTTAGGTCAACCATAATGCTTATGCACATTTTGATACTAAAGCACAAAATCATCTCAAGAATACTTCACAATTCGACACCTTCATGTTATTTTTAATATTGTTTTGATATACAACCAAAGATCTTGTCTCTCCTCGATCGAAATTAGTGTGATCAAAAATTTTTTATCATATTTAAAATTAAGATATAGACTAATAAGATCAATGTTAGTTGAGGGACCAAGATTTTGAGATAGAAATAAATGTATTTTCATTTAAGATTGAGTTGGGATCAATTGGATGCACAAATCTTATAGCAAGATCGATTATTAAAATCAATTTGATTTGGAATAGAGCTTGAGATGAATTCAGCACAAATGCTATGATGAAATTTTGATTTCATAAAAGATAATAGCCCACTTTGATTAAAATCAAATCATCAGATGACTGTGTAAGTGATCATGATTATATAGTAATAGCTTTAGACAACAATGATCCATTATAATTACATAAATAACTCAAAATTGAATCATAGAAATTTAATCCAAGAAGATAAAGTATTGATATCATGATTTCTATGTCGAAGTTGAGATCACAGGGAGGGAACGAATCACACTAGATTAATTTAGATACTTGATAAATAGATCAAATTTAATTAATAATCAACTAATATGAGATATAAGGTGGTCAAAATTTTTCTTAGCACAACCAATATAGTCACATCATGACTAGCCTAAGAATCTATAGTACTCGTATTTCTTTTATAATAAAAAGCCCCTTTTTGTCATTATTATTGAAAAAAAATCATATCTTCTATGATAATATATTTCAAACCACAATCAATATCATCGATCAATTTAAATGACTCAACCACCATGCTTCCACTGCACAGCTTTGATTAACATCCTCCAAAATTTCTTAATGATCCTAAATTAAAATTCTATAAAATCTCAACAAAAATTTTGTTGTCTAAGTACATCGGATCATAATTATCCCTCGAGATAATTGTCATATTTGCACCATTGAATGATCAAAATGTTAACTTCTAAATTTAATTTGAGTCAGACCAACTCTGAATCACTGTGACAATTCAATTAGACAATTCACAATCAATCTCTCTCTTTTGAGAAAATTAACTCCTAACTTATTCTTCATGATCTTGTAACTTGCTAGAGCATCATAATTAGAGAGACAAATCAACTTAAGAAAATCCACTCAAAACTTATAGTAAAAAAATATTCCTAATAATAATTAATAAAATATCCTTCCATTACTTTAGATCTTGCAATGATCATAGAAGTCTTTCTTACTCGTAATATTCTTTAATCGTTATTCGATTACCTTCTTTCTATTATCTTTATCAACAAAACAACTATAATTTTCAATAATTTCAAGATTTCTATCACATTCTATAATCATATCAAGATTAAATTCCCAAAATAAATGTATAATACAATCATCAATATTATTTAGAATATATCCTCCTGTATTAGTTATTTAACCTTTGATGACTTTTTCAAAATTTTTATCTGTATCAATCTTCTATACTTCAATCCTAAGGAAAATGATGTATATATCCATAAGGGCAACTTAGATATTGTGCAACAATTCAATAGACTTTAGGTACCCATATTTATTTTGAAATATTCAATCAAGGTCCTAATTCTACCCCAACTCTCACTAATATAAACCCTTATGATTTTTAACCGAAGCTTTGATATCACTCCATCATGCTTCGAATCTAGCATTTAGATCGGACACATGATGGCTGCACACTCCTTAGAAGAAGATCCTAAAGAATATATAAGGTCTATCTTTTTATTAATACACAATTCTATGCTTCTCATTGATTGGTCTCAAGTCTTACAGTATCTTCTAGATCTAAAACTGAAAAATAGAAAAGGAGTGAGTTTTACGGACTCAGTAAGTTATCAATATTTCTGAGAGATCAAGCATAATTATTTTTTAAAATATAATAATTTAATAGTAATATATAACAATATAATTTTTTTTAAAATATACCATGCACATTAGTAAAAGTCAAAAATTTTCTTTAACTTTGATGACTATGGCCACGATCAGCCCCGTACAAGGTCAGAAAGAGACTAGTCTCTAAATAACAAATACATGATGCATCAATGTGTACCAGCGATCAACCCTGACTGACCAAACCTGAAAAAAATTAGCTGTGATTTATATAGGCACGATTAACCTCATAATAAGGTAAAGAAACCAGTTTTGAAGTATATACACATGATACATCAGCATGTGTCAGTAATCTATCCCAACTGACTAGGCTCGAAAGAATTACAGCTCTGCCAGTAATGAGTCCCGACTAGCTAGGTCCAAAAGAAACATACATCTGATATGTGGTCAATGATCAATTTCATTGGTTAGATCTGAATCATAGTCAAACTAAAAAATTTTTCTTATAATTTTGCCGCAACAAATTTTTCATAAACAATCTTACTTAATTTCGTGATAGTATTAATTTAGATTTTTACATCATCCAAAAATATAATAAAATAATTTTTATTTAAAAATTCATGCAAAGGTGAACATGTATATTTTTTTTTCAAAAATCATGTAATATCAAAATAAGAAAATCATCACTTTTCAAATTTTGTATCATATAGAGATAACACAATGCTTGGTCCAATATTTTTAAATTATTTTTTCATGTATAAATATATAATATTATTTAATTATTTATTTAATTATAAATAATATTATTTGAATCAATATAATTTTTTATGTTATGGTGTAGATGAAATATAAGTATTTTAATAAAGAAGTGGGTGCGACCAATGAGTTGTACGATTTAGCATGTGGTTTCGATCGAAAGATTAATCACTACGCATCCTGTATCATTAGAAGAATGAGATTTCACACAAGAGAGCTTGAGATGCAACGATGGACCTAGAATAGTGGGATTGCTACAATAGAATATGAAAGAGAAGAAGAGATTGAATATTATAGTATACTGGTAGATATCATAGAACTGAAGTATGGGTCCAGTAATTCTGTATTCTTATTTTAGTATGAATGGTGGGATATTAATAATAAAAAGATTGATATTCATATCAATCCACACTTTATCAGTGTAAATTTTACAGGAACATGGTACCAGAATGAGCCGTATATATTAGCAACTCAAGCAAAATAAGTATTATATTTGAAGGATCTAAAGAATCAAGGTAATTGATATATTATACAAAAAATAACACCTAGAGACGTATATGATATACCAACCCGATTAGAGATGAATGAAAATTCGAATTTACATGAAGAGAAAACTTTTCAGCAAGAAGAATAAATATTAGCCGAGCTTTTTGTTGATGAAGAACTTATAATGCCACCTTTGAATAGAGTTGATCTGCCGTCCAGCAAAGTTGAAGCTGATTTTGTATTTAATCTTGATGAGTTGGAGGGTGATGATCAATTCATAAATGATGATGAGATAGAAGACGATACATATATCAATTATTATGATTCAGAGGAAGATCTACATATCGAGGAAGATACGAATATTTATGAGTAGATCTATATTCTTCATTCAATCTTTTCTTGCAATAATGGTATGCGATATAATTATATTTATTAGAATATAATTTATTTTTTATTATTATTATTTAATATTATATTTATTTATATGTCAAAAATTACAGATATAGCACTAGAAGACAGACGATGATGTTCGCATTCACAGTCTACCCCGAAGGTTGAGGTGCCTTCACCGATCTCCATTGCCGCACCAGCTCCATTATCAGAGGGTCCTGCATTGGCAGGTCCCAATGAGGTGGATCCCAGTGAGACGGATCCGAGTGGTATTATTATACTTTTTAATATAATAAAATTTGATTCTTTTATTTGGATAGCTATCATACTAATGATTTATTTATTATTATTTCAGGCCAGTCTTCATCGATAGTGAGGTGAGGGCAAGGTCCATCGAAGAACTTCGCTCTAGAGCATTGGAGATGCGAGCATCCGGGATAGCATCTTCGTATCGAGATACCATCCAGTTACACCAGGCCCATTAAGAGATGGTGCGAGCCATGGCAGACTGAGTTGGGCATCATATGCCGCAGCTATGCCCCCGTGATGCTTTTCGATTGGCGTCACATTTTACCGACTCAGAGAGAGATTTTCTACACCCACTTACAGGTAAAATAAATTATATTATGAATATTTAATTTGTATAATATTTTTTTAATATTTATTATTGATAGGGTGTATTTGACGTCATTAATTTTGAGGAGGATCGCATGCGGCGAGCCATGGACACTCATTTATCATTACGTTTCAAAGATTATCGCCATCACATACATCAGTATTGGTACCATGTGGTGTAAGATCATGGAGAGGAGGCAACATAGTAGCAGCCCTATAACAGCATTACTATGGATGATTGGACTATCATATGCTGGCATTACAAGGATCCGACATATCAAGTTACACATCCAAACTTCTTCTTTTTTTAGAATTTAATGATTAAATCATTTATTCTTAAATTAAATTTATTATTTACTAATTTGATTGGTAACTGTACAGAGAAGATGTGCCCAAAATATCATGAATCAAGTGAGACAAATCGTACTGCATTATGGGGCTTCGAGGTCATTCGCTCGTCACATGGAGCACATGGTAGGTAATTTTTAATTTTTAATTAGCATATAATTTTTTAGTTATTTAATTTTTTTAATTAATTATTCTCAAATTACAGAGAGATGGTGAGAGTGGCGAGCTTCCTGATAGGATCGATATCTACTAGCAGACCCACCAGCGACGGTCAAGAGAGTGGATGATAGGGAGCCAGGAGCTCTTTATAAGTTTTTTCAATTATTTTTTCATTCATTATCTGATTTTTATTACAAAATTAAAATAACTATAACTTTAATTTTCAGGATCGTTTGACAGACATGAGATCCCAGCCTATCCCTGAGGGTTCGACCGCACCCACAGATGATGAGATCTATGATCAGGTACTTGGTATGAGACCCTGTTATGTTCGAGATCTAGGATATGGGATCACTGCTCCCTCATCCTCATGCTCATCTAGGGCTGACATCCATTCTACCTGTGAGGCTCGACTGGCAGAGATGCAGAGGCAAGCTGCTAAGGATCGATAGCAGACTGAGCAGTGAGCTCAAGAGTTGGCTACACGCATCGATGAGTGTCAGCAACTCCAGATCCAGATGATGGAGCAGATGGTGTAGATGAAGCAGACAATACAGCTGATTAGGTAGCAGCAGACTGGTCTGAGCTCTTTCGAGTGCTCTTCTTCTCCAGCTCGTTCTCTAGATGTTGATACTTGATGGCTTCTTCATGTAATTTTTTATTTTTATTTTAAATCTCTAATAATTTTAATTTAATATAAAAAAATAATAAAATTTATTTATAAATTTATTATGTAAATTTATTATTTTAATTTATAAAAATATTATAAATATAAATTAAAAATATATATTCATAAATTATTTTTAAAAAATATATATATTTAAATTATTAGTGATGAAATTATTTTTGATGAAATATTGATCACCAAAAATATTTTAGTATGATAATTTAATTTTTCAATAAATATAAAATTATTAAAATTTTATATCAAATTAATAGCGATGAAAATTTATTCATCACAAATAATTATTAGTAATAAAAATTTTCATCAAAAATTATTGTATTTACGATGTGAGTTTTACATCACTAATATTATTTAAATTTAATTTTTAAAATTTTATTATGAAATTAATAGTAATAAAATATTTTTGTTGTAAAAAATGTTATTTGTGATGCAAAATTTTTTATCGCTAAAATTTTTTAAAAATTTTATTTTAAAAAAAATTTAATTACATTAATAGTGATGAAAATATTTTTCATGGCTATTAATTTTTTATTTATTAGTGATGTTATAATTTATCACAAATACTTTTTTTTATGATTAAAATTTTTTATCAAAAATTTTTTAACGATGAAAATTATTCATTGCAAATAACTATTATTAGTGATGAAATATTTTTTCATTATAAAATATTATCAATGACGTGATTATTTACGATCAAATATTAGCGACAAAAATTTTGTTGCTAATAACTATTAGCGACGAAAATAGATTATTAGCGACAAAAATTTTTCATCGCTAATAACCTGTTTTGTTATAGTATATGGTAGTGTAGCAAAAAAATAGCATCCAAAAGTGATCCAAGCACATGCTATTTTTATTGTCAGTCCTCCAATTTTTCTTCAACATGCTTGAAAATAAAATAAGCAAGAGAAATTTTAACAGCTTCAACAACAAGTCATTCTGTCTCACATACTCCATAGGTGTCAATGATGAGATAGCACAATATATATGAGATTGACACCATATCTCATATTTTATATAATAGGTACATAAACAAAAATATCTCCAAGTGTACTAAAATAAATATATACACATAACCAAGAGAATTAATATAAGTATACCATCAATTTATCATGTCAATAATGTATATCAATATTCATCATAAGAATATGAGATGAAAAATATCTATAACAATAAAATATTAATAAGACATATATATAAAGTCACTCGCACTAATCAAGTATATCAAAAAAACTCAATATGTCCATATTTTCAATGTGCCTTATAAAGCATATGGGCCTCAAACACTTGGTCAAAGGATCAGCCAATATGGACTCTGTTTCTATATGCTCAATAATTATGCCCTCTTTCTTCATAAGGTCTCTTACTGTCAGGTACTTCAGCTCCAAATATTTAGATCTATTAGAAGATTTATTATTCTTTGTAAAGAATACAACAGCTCTATTATTACAATAGATTATCAACGGTTTGGTAGTAGAATGAATAATTTGAAGTCCTACAATAAGATTTCTCAACCAAATAGCTTGAGTTGCATCCCCATAGCAGGCAATAAATTCAACTTGCATAGTAGAAGAAGCAGTTAGGGTCTGTTTAATACTCCTTCAGGATACAGCACCTCCAGCTAACATAAACATATATCATGAAGTTGATCTTAAATCATCAGAACACCCAGCAAGATCTGAATCTGAATAACCCACTAAATCTAGTTTATCAGATCTTCTATATACAAGCATGTAGTCCTTAGTTTTCTGTAAGTACCTCATCACTCTATCAATAGGTGTAGGAACAATATTTTTATGTGATGCAAACACAGGAATGGAAATAGTCTCGACTTGACTACTGTCAATATCAATAGCCAAGAAAAATTCAACATTAGCCACATCAAGTTCTAGAAATTTTATAGTTTGTGACTCTCCGATTCTATTACCTCTTTCAGGATTATAGAACCTGTATTCTTTAGCATGTTCTGGATACCCAATGAAATAACAACTACTAGTTCTGAGGTCAGTCTTTTTCTCTATCGGATTATATATTCTTACATCTATAGGACAATCTCAAATTTGAAAATAATTTAAGCTAGATTTTCTATCAATCCAAAGTTCGAAAGGTGTTTTAGGCATAGATTTACTGGAAACTCTATTAAGGATGTACAATGCAGTTTTAAGAGCCTCATCCCACAGATATTTTGGCAGGTTTGATCTACTCATCATGCTCCTCATCATATCCTTAAGAGTGTGATTACACCTCTCGACCACACCATTCTGCTCAGGACTATCATACATGGTATATTGGGCAACAATCCCACAATCTTATAAGTACTTAGCAAATGGACCCATATTTTGCCCTGCTATATCATGGTTGCCATAATACTCACCCCCATTGTTGGTTCTCACGATCTTGATGACCTTTCTCAATTATTTTTCAACTTCTATTTTAAAGATTTAAAATTTTTTCAAGAGCATTAGACTTTTCTTTAATTAAATAAAGATAACCATATAAAAAAAATCATCAATAAATGTCATGAAGTATTTATTACGATAGATCATAAAGAAATACGATCCACTAATGACAGTATGAATTATTTCTAAAGAATCTGTACTACGAATTGCCCCTTTTTCTTTAGTCTGAGTCAGTTTATCCCTAATACAATCAATACAAGTCTCCATGTCCCCAAAATCTAAGGTGGATAGAATATCATCCTTTATCAATCTGTCAATTCTTTCCTTAGATAATTTATCCTAAGCACTTGTGCCACAACATAGAGGATCTATCTTTGATTTTAGAATACTTTGCAACTATATTCTCAGTATTTAAAAAAGTATAGAAATTATCACAAGCTAAACATAATTTATATAATCCATCATTCAAAATACCATAACCAATAATCTGAGAGTTAAACATCAAATTAACTTTTTCATTATGAAAATTAAAATCAAATCCAAGCCTATCTAAAGAAGAAATAGAAATTAAATTTCTTCTAAAAGAAGATACATAAAACGTATTTTTTAAGAAAATCTCAAAATCAGACTCTAAAGATAACTAGACAACTCCTATAGATTCAAATTCAATCTCAAGATTATTTCCTACTTTCAGTCTGGCCTCCTTTAGACTTGGTTTTTGCTTGCTTATGAACCCCTATAAAGAAATTGCAACATGAGTTGTGGCACCACTATCAATTCATCAGGAATCAACAGGGATATTAACTACATTTGACTCATAACAAACAAGAGCTAGGGGCTTGCCTTCTTGTTTTTCTTTCTTTTCTATCCAAGACTTGAACTTATAGCACTGACTCTTTATATGGCCTTTCTTCTTATAGTGAAAATACTTGATATTTTTTCTAATGGTAGCTTTGGGGCCTCCTACAAAATGATTTTGACAGGGGTTATTGCCATATCCTTTTGCACCCTGAGACTATTTAGGAGCTGTAAGTTTATTCTTTTTCTTTTTCACAAAACTTTTGTCAGAATGGGGTTTGGATTGGAAGAAAAGAAGGACACTCTCACTCTTTCCTTTCTTAAGCTTCTCTTCCTTCATAATACACTTAGTAATCAACTCATTAATACTCCAGATTTCATTCATAGTATTATAGGCAGTTTTGATTTGGGAGAATTCAACAGGTAAGGAATTCAAAGCATGAGGAATAAGAAAAAAGTTAGGCAAATCAATTTTGAGACACTTAAGTTTGGTTTGGAGATGAACTATTTTCAGAATATATTTTCTGGTGCCCCCAACATTATCATAACTTATGATTGTCAGTTTTTTCATTAGGTATCTAGACCCAGCATTCTCAGACATAAGGTATCTCTATCTTATGGCATTAAACAACTCCTTAGCATTACTGATCTCTAGTAGGCCACTCAGAAAATGCTCAAAAATAGACCTCTTAATGGCTATTAAGCTCAGTCTGTTAGACTTTTCTCATTTGATAAAATAATCCTTTTGTTCAGGTGTACTTTGATCATTGAGATCATCAGGTTTATTCTCACATAATGCTAGGTCAATATCAGCAATTTCAAGAGCAAATTCTATGTTTTGCTTCCACCTTTTATAATTTGATCCAGTAAAGACATCAATGACAACATTATTATTATTTACACTGAATGAGACAATACAATCAAATCGAAAGAATGCAAAATATTAGTCAATGGGCACATGCATAAACAACATAAGCAATAAACAAGAGCTCAAACATAATATCACAAATTTCTCTTTGGGCAAAATATGCAATATGCATTTGTGCTCTTCACATGAAGCCACAAGAAGAAATATCCTAGGATTCAGAAGCCATCCCCTTTGGGTAGACAGACCTCGAAAACTAGAGCACTCTTACGACACAATAATGCTCCATATAATTTTCAGTTAAAACATACAATAACCCCCTTTGGGCAGGTGATTGTATGCCATAACTTGAAAATATCCCTTTCATGATGAAAAATCCTATGAACTGACATAAATAAACCACTTTGATGACAAATATTTATACCAACCTACAAAACTATTCATATAGAAAAATAAATATCCAAACAAATATAATTCGACATACTTTAACCACATGTATGCCTATAAATGATTAAGTCCAGAATGGGATACTTTACAACATATACCCCACTGATCATATTACAAAATAATATTGCATTTCAAAGCCACCATAATAAATTGGTATAGCTCAAATAAATAATTTAAGTTTCAACCTATTTAACCTCCTAAAGGAAAATTGAAAGTATATAAAATATACATGCAACCAGAAAAAATACATGCCACCAGAGGGTCTATCATATGCCACAATAATTTTTTAAGCTATTATGCCTCAGAAAATATTACAGATAATGGCATATTAAGTCACACATTTATAAAAGTATCAAAAATTAATTTTCTGAGAACCATCATCAGAAATAAATATTTTTCAAAGACTAAACTGAAGTTTTGAAGGACTATTATGAAATAATAAACTTCAGTAGGGGCTAAACGGTAATACCAAACCTTTTATACAATAAATTACATCATAGGGACTAAAATATAATTTTTTGGTCGCATTAAAAATAAATTTTATAATTACAGGGACTAAACTGTAAAAGTACCATGAAACATAATATTAGCAATTTGGGTTTCGATTTTGGGTTTGGTTTGGTTAAACCCAAAATCCAAAACCTATTAAGAAAGGGGCTTTTGTTCCTCACGATTGGGTGGCTGAAGGAGGGCCAAGCCAGTGCCTCTTTCGCCCCCAAGTCCGGTCGGCGACCACCGTAAACTGGCCAATCGGAGGCCGCCACCACTTAAGGGGAAACCATCGGTCAATAGAGATCCGGCGGCCCGGATTCCCGCATATTTTTTGTTTTTTGTTTGAATCCCCTTGAAGCCCGATGCCGCCAAGTTCGCTGCCAGTTGCCACAGGCGGCGATATCTCGGACGACCATGTGTGGAAAGGAAGGGGGGCCGACGAGCCGATCATCATAGGCGGCATCGTGTCGGACAAGAAAGGTGGGCGACGATAGGCAAGGACCACCCACCTTTTTTTATTTTATTTAGGATCTTGATCGAAAACACCTGCTCAATGCTGCCGGCTATTATCGATCATTGTCAGAGTAGGCTCCCGTCGGAGAGAGATCCATTCGGCGAGAAGAAATGAAGAAAAAGAAGGGCACAATAAGATCCATCCCTCCCCTTCTAGTTTTTTTTTTTAAAATTCAGATTCTTAGATCCGGTCATAAACCATCATCCCCCTTAATGTTGGCTCACGAGGTGGTCGTCAAACCTTGATTCGATTAGAAAGAGGTTCGATCGGCAAGGAGAAAGAGAGGAGAGGGCACGGTCTAAGGAGATCCATCCCCTTTTTCTTTAACTTTTCTTTTTTGATTCTAATTCTCTACAAAATCTGTACTCCGATACCATGTGTAAAAGATTTTCCCATGAATCTATGCAGAAGATTAGAACACAAAAAACATAGATGCGTATCTATGTTCACCATTGATTTCTCAAGAAATATCGATCAGCAGATGCTCAGACAAACATCGAAAGCTAAATCCTTCTCTACCAGCTTCCTCTCAACTGACAGCTATTTGATGGGACAAGCTTGAGAACTAATCTCATGGTATTTATAGGAAATGGAGAGGGAACCTAGTCAAATATGAAACCAACTCTAAGAGACTCTCCCATCACAGGCTTAAGTTAGGTTTAGGCAGACATTATACCACCTCAATCACACCATCCAATATAAAGTCCGCATAGCCCAAAACACAAGGATCACTAACAACATTGGGCTTACATGCATGCCCATCAATCTGAATTATATATTCAGTCCATTTTTAATAAAATAAAATAAAATAAATAATTATTAAATAGCAGTTCGTAATCAGAAAAATTCTTATGTGCACCGCAACAACGAAAGCACTACTGAGATTAATAATTATTCTAGTCGATGCAGTAGATTGACAAGTGAAAACATGACCTTTAATCTAAAAGCTCTCTTAGCAACCACTCCTACTTCTTTCTCATTTTTAGTTAACTGAATTCTGAGGCCATTTCTTCTTTTCTCAAAGGGTTTCTAATCAAGCAAGCCATCATATCTAGCTTAACTCGTGAGAAATTTGTGTATAAAAATGCCAGTCTTTTTCCCAACGGTGCATTATAGTCTCTCCATGCCTATTTTACTGAGAAACAATGGATTTTTTTATCACCACACTGATGAGCTATACTACTGACTTTTGCCTACGGACCATAGTAGCTCAATGGGCAAATTGCGCCTACTGAGACAGGATTTATAAAAAAACTTACCAATGCGATTAATCTGCCACGCCGGACCACATCAAACTACATGAAGCACCTACTATCAACTAAGTTGCAGTTCCCTAGGTAACATGTCAAAAACTAGAACACATGCACAAGTTATTATATGCCACATCCGGCCACACATAAAAATGTCGTGTCTTTTATATCGATTTCGTTACAATTCCCTGAGTAGAATAAATTACGTGGTGCAGTTAAAAGACTTGAGGGGGCAACAGAAAAGAAAAGAACAGAAAAGATACCCTGGTGCTAAAGTCTAACTACTCGAACAGCTTGTCTTCCTCTACTGCCATGCAAAAAGATACTCGTGAGAAAAGGAACACCAAGCTAAACATTGTAGATCGTACCCAATTCAATGATGCTGATGTGAGGGATGCTTAAGGCTACCGCTGGGCCCCTGCAATTCTTGGGGAGGAAAGGGTAGCCAACATTGATGACAAACTTCTTCCAGGACCCATGATATATGCAACTCCAGCCTGTTTTGCTTCCACAAGGACCATTAGCTCTTCCCTAACCTGTGGGTCCATAGACTCTGCTTCTGACACCTCAAGTCGAACCCACCATCTGAGCTCAAATTTGATGATTCTTGCTCATATGGTGATTGCAAGCTTCGAAGGGTTTCTAATTTGCTGCTCATGTGAAGATCTGTGTGGGTAAATATTTAGTCCTACATTAATTATTCACTAAGAAGATCTTGAGCATTTATATAGAGCTATGAGTTATATTTAGTCCTACATTAATTATTCACTAAGAAGATCTTGAGCATTTATATAGAGCTAAGAAACTCAAATAATATCTTCTGAATAATTTTTTTGAATAAGGTTCTAAGTTGTTACAAATGCTATCAAACTGACCCAACTCATATAGTCTATATGAACCGAGGGATACTATAGTACGGGTTCATTAGAGATGACTATGGGCCAATCGTGGTATTTCTGAATAGATGCATGGATTTATACTCTTAGTTTGGCAAAGATGCCAGGGCTTAAATGGAGGGATATGAGGATCCATATAGATATATATTTAATCTCATATCAGTTATTCGTTGGAAAGATCTTGAGTATTTATACAAGATTAAGTAATTCAAATAATATTTTTCAGCAAATTTTTTTGGATGAGGTTCTAAATTATTACACCTCACAATAGTAAAGTCACCTGCATTCTAAGAGCCTTGAGCTAGATATTTCAAAAGTTCGTATAGCATCCATTCTTCCTTCAAGAGATGTGTTCATAACACCCTGAGGATGTTTCTAGCTTCTATCTGAATGAACTTGGCAATGCTCATCACTAACTTGGTTTTTGAAGTTGTTGTCATCCCTTTGCATATCTTTGGCATTGAGCAGTTTTTGCAAGAATTCAAAAAAGGGCAACCGGCAGATTTAGATTCTCTTATATACTTGCACAAGTTTTTTTGATAGGGAAGAGATGGATAGCATCCAAAACAAGATAGGTTATTGGATTCCCTGTTGAAAAATTGTAACTCAACAGTTATAAGAAATAGAATGCTTATACACAATTATACGATATATTGTACCATACATGCTATTGGATAGATTGTAATATTTAAATAAAAGAGAGAAGAAAAAGGAGAGGAATGGATGGGTCGAACAGTCTTCTTTAAGAAATAAATAAATAAAAAGAAGAGAAAAGAAGGGACCAATAGATGTTTATGGTTATTTTTCAGAAGAGACTTCTTTTCAAGATATTCTACCAAATAGACTTTAATTTAAAATTGAAGTCTCATAATCTTAGAGAGATGGTCTTACATTATTTTATTATTATAAAATAACTATTGGCATTTGACTTTAGTTTAAACTGAAGAGTCAGAAGATAAAAAGACATATATATGATTGAGAAGTCGTATATCTATGGATCGAAATGTCACATATTTATGGATTAAAGGTCGCATGTTAAAAAATCATGAATGTAGGAAAAGATGCCTTTACATCTATTCAGACTCTATAAATATAAAATCCTGTGACTAAAAACCACAAGCAATCTATCCTCTCCCTTCCATCTTAAAATTTTTTATTCTTCTTTGACTTCTAAACAATTTTCTGGAGAGGTATAGGGGATTCTACAGCATTGCTATTTACAGATCTATAAGGCTTTGTATCCTATGAGTACATTGCCTTTAAACTGTCAGCAAACTCTTCTGAGTAAAGGCAAATAATGTTCTAAAGATAGCGATTACATGCCTAGGAGCCTTATGATTTTCTCCAAAATTATTCTGTACACCCACTTTTCCCAACACATGCTTGCTCATATACTATTCCATGATGCAACTATAATGCCAAATAATAGATTTCAATTGCACAAATTTACAAATGGATGGCTATTACTTGCTGTGTGCTGGCCTATCTCTTATAATTCCTAGGTTTGGAACTATAAATCTTAGTAAAGATGCTTGTACTATCACAGAAATGTTTAATTTGTGGTTTTAAGCTTTCCAGGGTATCATTGTATTGTTAATACTTTCTTTTCTTCCCCGGCTTTAGCATGATAAGTTGTAGTCATTTCTGTCAATTGAATTTCTTCGACAAACATGGCCATTCTGTCAAGCCGAATTGCTCATGATAATATGAAGCAAACATTCATAATATGTGTATAAATTCATCTCAAATAAAATATAATATAAAGATCTAAATTCATCATTTTTTAAATAATTAAATAAATATTAGTTCAGAGTGATTAAATTCAAATTTAAATATCACAGCCCATAACCTCGAAATTCAGAAAGTTAGGACTATAAATTCACAGTCAATTAAAGAACTACAATTTTGCCATAAAATCATCATACTAACATGATTTCCAAAGCTCGAACCATTTTTCATCCCTATTGAGCCTATTCCTTTGAAAAAATAAAAGAAATATGAGCTACATGCACTAACTCATTAAGTACAACTTATACTTCCTTTCTAGATCAACTATAAATTTTTATATGAACAATGTATCATTTAAAAAAAATAATAGATACTATAAAATTAAGTATTTCATAGAACAATATAATAAAATAATTCATAAAGCCAATCATGCATAAATCATAAATATTTTATAAATATGATTATAAATAAAATCATAAGTCATTATTACCATATATTCATGTTATAGTTCAAAATATTGCTGACACATATTCATGCTACAGTCACATATTCACGACTAGGCTATCATCATAATCAATAAGATATTATAATTTATATGCATTACCAACTTTATATCCATTGGTAGAGGGTCATTTATTGATTGACTCCACTTCCATGAGGTTATCATAGCTATTTGAGTGTCTTTAAAATTTTTATATATTTTCTTAAAAAATATATAGATAGGTGAAAAAAATTAAAAGATATAATAAGATTCATACTTCGTAAATATGCTATTTTTATCAAAAGTATTCATGGAATCACTTTTCATAGCAAAGTATGACTTTTCATATCACATATGTTGATCCTGATTTTTAAGAAAACTATAATATCATCCATAGCAAATCATGTGCATGAAAGATATGATAATTTAAAAATTAAAAAAGAGTATAAAATTTACTTATAGTTCAAAAAAAATTAGCAAGAAAGTGTAAGATCTACTTATAGTTTGAAAATTAATAAGAAGTATAAATTTTACTTACCTCGTCCTCCCTAGACCTTCAAATTTCATTAGATGAATCTCCTAATCCTATTTAAGATATTAAAATATAATTAATTTCTATTTGATGAATTTAGTGAAATTAAATAATAAAAAGATAAAATTATTGATCGGATGGTCGGTCTGATAGACTAGCAAGCATCAAAATAGTTTGGCTTGGGTCAACTTGGATCCCTAAAACAGGAAAATAGAACTTGATACTTGATTCCATAGATCTTCTTGCAGAAAGAAAGAGGGAAAAGAGAGAGATAATATGAAAGAGAGAGAGAGAGTCTTTGCCTCTCCTGGAAGAGAAAAGAGAGGTTGGAATCATTGAAGGTCATGCTAGGGTGCATGGTCGATGGCCGGTGGTGGTGGACTGTTGGCAATCGTGACCGGCTAGCGAGAAAACAAGGAAAAGACCAAAAGACAACAGGGGAGTACGGAGGGTTGTCTTTATTTTTGGCTGTTGGCTGTTCACGAAAGGTGATGGTCTTGCCTAAAGAGTGGTAGGGAGGTCAGATGATCTGACCAAAGCTCTGGCATCAAGGTTTGATGGCATCGGTGGCCAGAAAAGATGAAACAAATCGAAAAATAGGGGATGCAAAATAGTGCTCTTCTTTTTCATGGGTTTCCAACGAAACTAATGGTTAGTGGTAGTGCCTAGGGTCATGGGAAGAACGGTGTTGGGTATAAAATACCCACAGCCAAAATCCTCGACGGGATCGACGGCAGCACGGCTCTGCCCGGACTCCTACGGGAGCCGGGCTCCACCGCCGACAGCAGAACAGCTCTGCCCGGACTCCTACGGGAGCCGGGCTCCGCCTTCGGCAGCAGCATAGCTCCGCCCGGACTCCTACGGGAGCCAGGCTCCGCCTCCGACATCAACTGCTGCGCAGCTCCTCCCGGACTCCTATGGGAGCCGGGCTCCGCCTCCGACATCAACTGCTGTACAGCTCTGCCCGGACTCCTACGGGAGCCGGGCTCCGCCTCCGGCAGCAGCACAGCTCCGCCCGGACTCCTACGGGAGCCGGGCTCCACCTCCGGCAGCAGCACAGCTCCGCCCGGACTCCTACGGGAGCCGGGCTCCGCCTCCGACAGCAGCACAGCTCCGCCCGGACTCCTATGGGAGCCGGGCTCCGCCTCCGACATCAACTGCTGCGCAGCTCCGCCCGGACTCCTACAGGAGCCGGGCTCCGCCTCTGACATCAACTGCTGCACAGCTCCGCCCGGACTCCTACGGGAGCCGGGCTCCGCCTCCGACTTCAACTGCTGCACAGCTCCGCCCGGACTCCTACGGGAGCCGAGCTCCGCCTCCGACATCAACTGCTGCACAGCTCCGCCCGGACTCCTACGGGAGCCGGGCTCCGCTCTCAGTATCAACTGCTGGTAAGCTCCATTCGGACTCCTACGAGAGCCAGACTTCACCCTTAACTTTGATTGCAGCACAGCTCCGCCCGGGCCCCTACGGGAGCCGGGCTCCGCCATCGACAGCAGAACAGCTCCGCTCGGACTCCTATGGGAGCCGGGCTCCGTCGCCGACAGCAGAACAGCTCCGCCCGGACTCCTATGGGAGCCGGGCTCCGTCGCCGACAGCAGCACAGCTCCGCCCGGACTCCCACGGGAGCCGGGCTCCACCGCCGACACCAACCATAGCACAGCTCCGACCGGGCTTCGTCCTCAGCACCAACCGCTGGTAAGTCCCGTCCGGACTCCTACGAGAGCTGGACTTCGCCTTTAATTTTAATTGCAGGAGGACTTCGCCCGTACTCTTAAGGGAGCCGGGCTTCATCCTCGACGCCAACGACTGCAGCCGCAAGCAGACTCCGCCCGGACTCCTATGGGAGTCGGGCTCCGTCCTCAACAACGGCTGCTGAGGACTCCGTCCGGACTCCTACGGGAGCCGGGCTCCGCCCGCAACTTCGGCTCCGAGAGGGTTCCGCCCGGACTCCCCCGGAAGTCGGGCTCCACCCACGATCCCAACCGCCAGGAGGACCTCTCCCGGACCTCTACAGAAATCGGGCTCCGACCGCTGCCGAGCTTCAATCAACAGATCCGTGCCCCCTGGCAGGCCACCAAAACGGCCACGACCCTGCTCCACTTCCTGTGGCGGACTCCGCGCAGTTCCATCATTCCCTGACAGGCCGCAGTAACCATCGCCACCCTGCTCCATTTTCTGTGGCAGATTCCGCACAGCTCCACTACCCCCTGACAGGCCACAATAACGGCCACGAACCTGCTCCACCTCCTGCGACGGATTCCATGCGATTCTCCCATCCGCTGGCGAGTCACGACAACGGACGCTGCTCCACCCCTCGTAACAGATTCCACGTGGCGAGCCACGGTGATGGCCACACGTCTACTCCACTATCCTTTGCAATCAATTCCCCTGACCATGGGCGGCCCACTACCAGACGGTTACAAACGTCGCCATCAATCCGTTGCCTCCTCCGCTTATAAAAGGGGGACCCAGATACGTTATTCTTTAAGCTCATTTCTTATCTCAAAACTCTGCTAAATTCTCTGTTCGAGCACTCCATTCTTGTTGAGGCAGAGAACTGACTTGAGCGTCGGAGGGTCTTGCCGGAGCAACCCCACCTCCGGTTTAGACTTCCCTTGCAGGTCCCGATGGCGACCGCGGCTTCCCCGACTCCAGCTTCTCCGGCGCAAGCAGATTTTTGCACCAACAGGATTGGCACTAGAAGGAGGGCTGTGCCTTCGCAGCACCCTTGTTCTTAAAGGAGTGTTCAACGGAGCCGCCTCCGACCGTTTCTCCGTCATCCACTCCCAATCCTCCCCCACGAGATCGACACTCGATGCCTCCGCGCAAGGCGTCCACCTGGCGGTCCACGGCCTCCGCGACCAGATCTCAGGCTCCGGCCTCCCCTCCCGTTTCTCAGCCTCCTCCTCCTCCCCCTCCGACGGCGGCGGTCGGCGCGGAGCAGTTTGACTTGCTGGCGCAGCAGGTCAAAGGCCTCGTCGAAGCCGTACAAGCAATGCAGCAGCAGCAACCACAGGCGTCGGCGCATCCGAAGGGGGCATCTCCGGAATGCCAGAACCCGGCAACGGGGCGGGCCACCTGGGCCAGCCACCCCATCCTTCCTGGGAAGGCGAATCCGAGGGTAGAGAGCCCTCAATCGGACCACGACTCCACCCCTGGAAGATCCCTGCCCCCGTTCTGCCAAAGGACCCTCGAGACTCGAAGTCGAGAGGATTTCCTGGACCGGAGGCTCCAGGAGATGAACCGGCGGATCGAAGAACTCCGCCACGCGCCTCCCGCTTATGGTGAGGATATTTGCACTGACCCTCCCTTCTCCCAAATGATTATGCAGGAATCGATCCCGCCGAACTTCAAGCTTCCCCAGTTCGAAAGCTACGACGGGACGTCGGACCCGGTTGATCATCTGGAGGCCTTCTGAACGATGATGCTGCTTCACGGTGCTCCCAACGCCATCTTGTGCCGGGCTTTTTCGTCTACTTTGAAGGGAGCAGCGAGGAACTGGTACTCGGCTCTGAAGCCAGGTACCATATTTTTCTTCGATCAAATGAGCTACCAATTTGTGGCCCATTTTGTCAGTAGCCGGCATCCCCGGAAGGGTTCGGAGTCCCTCATCAACATCAAGCAGAGGAAAGGGGAGTCCATATGGGCCTACGTCAACCGCTTCAACATCGCGACGTTGGAGGTCCGGAACTTGGACCAGTCAGTTGCCATGGCCGCCCTGAAAGGTGGCCTTCAGAAGAATGATCTTTTGTACTCTCTGGAGAAGAAGTACCCCAGGGATTTTGTCGATTTACTGGCTCGGGCTGAAGGATACGCCCGAGCGGAAGAAGCCTTCAAGATGAAGGACGAAGAGACAGCAAGGGAGCGTCAGGCGAGAGATTCGAGTAAACCCGCAGTTGAGAAGAGGCCAAAGGAAGCCCGGCCTCGCTCCCGATCCCCTCCTGGACATAAGCGCGCCCACACTCCACCCCGGGCACGCAGGTAGAGAAGCTCGGACAACAGGTTTCGGCGGGGTTCCCCACCAGAGAAATTCTGCAACTACGCCCCCCTCAACGCCTCGAAGGCCCAAGTACTGATGGAGGTCAGGGAGCAGCCCCCTAGGCCGGAGAGGATGCGCACACACCCCGAGAAGCGCAACCCCAACAAGTTCTGCCTCTACCACCGCGACCACGGTCACGACACGGAGGAATGCATCCAGCTCCAGGACGACATCGAGGAGCTCATTCGGCGAGATCGACTCGACAGATTCATCCGCCGCAGGCCTAAGGGTAGAGGAGACCGGCCAAGAGCCCTCCCGCCGCCTGAACCGCAGAAAAGGGAGGAGCAACCCGGGGACCGACCTCCCATCGGGACCATCGACTCCATCACCGGAGAGCCTCAAGGAGGAGCGGGAAAACTGTAAATATATCACTCACTATTTTGCCTTGAATCTACTTTTCTTTTTGCCTAACGTGTCCCTCCCACCTAGCGTGGATGTATTATGACTGGGTAGGATCCCGCCAAAAATGCAGCCATGCCAGGAACAGGAGGAGAACCTCGTCCTAGCATGAGCAAAGTCAAAGGCCCGGTTCTTTTAGACCGGATGGGGGGAGAGGCCTTACAACGCCCTAATGTGCCCCCACAGCCCTGTTAGGGACAGGAGGAAAACCTCGCCCTAACTTGAGCAAAGTCAAAGGCCCGGTTCTTTTAGACCGGATGGGGGGAGAGGCCTTACAACGCCCTAATGTGCCCCCACAGCCCTGTTAGGGACAGGAGGAAAATCTCGCCCTAACTTGAGCAAAGTCAAAGGCCCGGTTCTTTTAGACCGGATGGGGGGAGAGGCCTTGCAACGCCCTAATGTGCCCCCACAGCCATGTCAGGAACAGGAGGAGAACCTCGTCCTGACATGAGCGAAGTTGAAGGCCCGGTTCTTTTAGACCAGAGGGGGGAGAGGCCTTACAGCGCCCTGACGCGCCCCCACAAGCCAGGCTGGTAACGAGAGGAGAACCTCGCGCCGGCTCGAGCAAAATGGAAGACTTCACCCGGACTCCTACGGGAGCCGGGTTCCGCCACCATGGAAGACTTCACCCGGACTCCTACGGGAGCCGGGTTCCGCCGCCAAGGAAGACTTCACCCGGACTCCTACGGGAGCCGGGTTCGGCCACCAAGGAAGACTTCACCCGGACTCCTACGGGAACCGGGTTCCGCCGCCAAGGAAGACTTCACCCGAACTCCTACGGGAGCCGGGTTCCGCCGCCAAGGAAGACTTCACCCGGACTCCTACGGGAGCCGGGTTCCGCCGCCAAGGAAGACTTCACCCGGACTCCTACGGGAGCCGGGTTCCGCCGCCAAGGAAGACTTCACCCGGACTCCTACGGGAGCCGGGTTCCGCCACCAAGGAAGACTTCACTCGGACTCCCACGGTAGTCGGGTTCCGCCGCCAAGGAAGACTTCACCCGGCCTCCTACGGGAGCCGGGCTCCATCCGCCACTTCTGCAGCAAGGGTTAATAATGGTGGCGAAACTCGACCGCGTAACAGGGTCGGATGAAAGGAAAGAGCCCCCGCCCACGACGATATCTACGTCAAACAAGCCAAACGACCAGAAAGGTTCAACCAACGATAATATCAGTGCTACACGTGGACAAGGTAACACAAAACGCTCTTTTTCCATTTCTGATATACGTACTACAGGGCCAGGACGGCCAGGAAAAGAAGGACAAAACGACAAAAAAAAAATGACAAAAAGAAAGTAACTACATAAAGACAAAAGAGCTCTAAGGAAGCCCTGCTCCCTCCGACCTAGGGTTGTCACCTCCATCCCTCAACCAGGACTGCCTCAGGATCTCCACTGCTTCTTCTAGTTCTTCCTTCTTCCGCAGTGTATCCTGGAGCGCTTGACGAAGTTGCCGGCTCTCAGCCTCCGCTTCTCGACGCCGCTTTCGCAGAACTTCAGACTCCGCCTCTGCGTCCGCGACGGCCTTCCGCTCAAGTGCCAGTTGGATTTTCACTTGTTGAAGCTCGGCTGTCTTCTCCCCAAGGGAGACAGAAATCCCTTCGACAGTGCCTCTCAGGGCTTGGAGCTCTTCGGTATCTTGGGCGGTAGTAAGCTGCGCCCTAGTAACCAGTTGTCTCTGGAGACGAACAACCTCGTCCGCCGCCTGTCGGAATCTCCCTTTGTACTCTTCCACTTGCCGGCGCCAGCTGGCCCGCTGCACGTCATGGCTCATCTCAGCGTCTTGAAGCTGCTTCTGGAGGTCGGAGACCTTCTGCGACCACTTCTGTTCATCATCAACCCGTGCCAGAAGCCGGGATGAGTTTCCTTCCAGCTGGCCGATCTTCCTCTTCGCAGCTGATAGCTCCACCTTAAGGGCGCTGATCCTGGCTTCTTGAGCCCAAGTTCGATCGTTGGCGCTCTTCTTACATTCCTCGAGCTCCTTTGTGAAGTTCGCCTTCCTCCGGCTGTAATCCATGATTGCCTTCACTTGGAGACTCCTAAAGTGGGCGGCCTCAGCGACGGCTTCGGAATGGCATTTTCTCGACTTGCGGAGCTCGCCCTCCGACTTCTTCAACTTCTTCGTCAGGTGGAGGACCTCCTTTTTCAGCTGCTGGATAGTTGACTTCAGTGGGACCCCCAGGGGCAAGGGAAGTGCTTCAGTAGGGCATTGCCATCGGGAGGTGCAAACGTCAAAGACCGGCTCATTTCAAGAAGAAAGGCAGAAAAGAGGAGGAGGGGGAAGGAGAGGCCATCTACAACAAGAAATTCGACTTTATTGATTGAATAATTTTGAAGACAAACAGAAAGGAAATATGGCGACAAAATAAGGGCACAAGATCGGAGGTCTCAGACCTCGGGTGCAGGAGGTGGAGAGCTCGGCGCGGGGGGTGCGACTGCGGTAGCGGCGGACGAAGGGCCGGCCTCATCTTCAGACTCCTCAAGAAAGCCGAGATCGAGGTCGGGGTATCTGCTGGCCACCTTCTCTTGACAGAGCTCGAACCCCTTAGTGAACGCCTCCTGGCCGAACTGGACGTTCAGTTCCCTCATCTCCGCGGAGACCTTGAACTCCTCCACCGCAAGGGCCCTGGCCTCCGAGACCAGAACCGGAGTTTGCTCGGCCAAATGGGCGACCTCGGCCTCCGCCTTCCTCGCCGACTCCTCCAAGATTCTTCTCTCCTCTTCCCGGGCCTGTCTCTCCTCTTCCCGGGCTTGCCTCTCTCTCTCCAGGGCCTCCTGGAGGGCGGCTACTTCGGCCGTCTTCGCTTGGAGGCGAGCAACCTCGGCCTGACAGCGCTCCTCCGCCTGAAGGAGGTCCCTTCTCATGCGGCTCGTCGCCTCGACATAGGCGAAGAGCTGGTTTCCAATCTGCAAGGACGGATAGAGAATTACAACAAAGGCCGAGTGACCATGCAAATAAACATCCGCTTACCTCAAGGAAGGACCCCAAAGAGTCCCAAGCCCGCTGCTCGGGATTGGCACGGTCGATCCTCTCCACAACATCGGACAGAATGCAGCCATCGAGCAACCGCCTGATCAGGTCCTTGTCGTTGAAGGGGTTCTCCGATCCCCCCTCGGAGCAGACGGACTCGTCTGCAGCAGCTCGGTGGCTGCTCGCCCTGCGAGCCACCGATTTCCTCCTCCTCCCCGCGGCGGGCGCCTCCGTGGGGCGAACCCCCGGAACGGGGGCCCCAGTCGGCGGGCTCCTTGAGGAAGCCCGGGGGGCCGCTGGCTCGGCATCCGAAGGAATGTCGATGGCCGGGGTCGCCTGGACGGGCGCAGCCAAGCCCGTCTCCTCCGCCCTGGCCCTCTTCGCCGATCCGGAGGCCGTCGCGCCCTTCCTCTTCTGAGCTCTCATGCCCTTGGCGAGCATCCGCGTGGCTTCGACGTCCATTGCTAAAAAAAAAAAAAAAAAGATAAGAAAAAAAAAGAAAAAAAAAAGAAGAAAGAAGAAGCGACACCGATCAGTCCAGAGTCAAAAAAAAAAAAAAAGAAAAAGAAAAGAAGAGAGAAAGAAAAGAAGAGAGAAGAGAAAAGAAGAGAGAAAGAAAGAGGAAGAAAAGAGCGGGAAGGAAAAAATAAAGAGAAGAAGAAGAAGGCAAGAAAAGAAAAGATAAATACTTGCTGGATCCTGAGGGCTCAGGCCGATGTTGAAAAGAATCTGCTCCCTCAGAAGATTAGGAAGGGAAGGAGCGGGATAACTTAGAAGCTTCTGGGCGGCCTGGAGGTCGTCCTCTCCCAGGCTGGAAGCCCGACGGACGGAATCCCTCAGAGACCCCCAAGGGGGCAGGCCCAGTTCCAGGGTCGGGCAGTAGACGAAGAGAAATTTTCCCTTCCAATTGTGAATCGAGGAAGGGGCGCCCTTCAGCAACCCCTTCTTACCAAACTGGGGGGAGAAGTACCACCAGTCCTTCACCGAAGGATGGCGTTTGAAAGTATAAAAATGCCTGAACAAAGAGAGGGACGGCTGGACCTCGGCTATGTGGCAGAGAGAGAGAAACCCTATCAAGAATCTGAAGGAATTCGGGGCCACGGAGGCGAGAAAAATGTCCAAAAAGTGGAAGAAGGCAGCAACAAAGATAGGAAGAAAAAGCCGGAGTCCGGCACGGAACGCCTCCTGATACAAACAGAAGCGACCGGGTGGAGGAGCGCTGGCCCGGTCAGAGGGGCCAGGTAGCTCCAGGTCGTACTCCGGAGGAACCCCATACCGAACCCTTATCAGAAGGAGTTCATCCGGAGTCGACGAGCATGGAATTGCGCCCGGTGCGAAAACCGGGCGGGACCCAGCCCCGGACGCGGGCTCGTCCGCAGAGACAGGGACCTGGAGGTTTGAAGCAGAGAAACTCTCGGAACTGCCGGGAGCAGAAGAGTCAGAGGACATTTTGAACAGTTTCGGAGGGAGAGCCTAAGGGACCCTAAAAAGACAGACCGAAAGGGGAACGAGACGCCGAAGGCTAACTCGGAGGGAGGCATAAAAGTAATGAAGAGAGGAGATGCCCCTAGGCAGAGAGAAGAAGGTTGGCACTAACCTATGTTGCTCTGAGGGACCTGGGGGACGAGAAACGGGAGGCGCCTACGGCTCGAGAAGACGTTCACTAGAGCAAGGCTCTCGAAGAGAAGACAGACACCAGTGAAAACTCAGAAATGGAGTAGGACGCCTGAAGGGGGGAGGACGGGTTTAAATAGACCCTGGGATCTGACGCCATAATGATCGCGAATCCCCCTGGCCAGTCCACATCCGACACGTGTCCCACTCCCCCTGGCAGACGGCTAAAAGCGGCTGGCGGTTGGCAGGATCATAATTGCGCCGTACCTAGGCCAGTGTACCTGCAGAATTTTCGAAGCATCCCCTCGTACCGCTCCAATTCGAAAAGACTCCGGCACGCGCTCATTTAATGCCAAAATATCTGGAGGCGGCAGTGCGCAGGATTCGAAGGGACGGGTCCGGCTGTGTCTCTCTCTCTCTCTGTACTTCCTTCGTTTGAAATTCAAACTCGGAAGTAGGGGGACTGGTGTTGGGTATAAAATACCCACAACCGAAACCCTCGGTGGGATCGACGGCAGCACGGCTCCGCCCGGACTCCTACGGGAGCCGGGCTCCACCGCAGACAGCAGAACAGCTCCGCCCGGACTCCTACGGGAGCCGGGCTCCGCCTCCGGCAGCAGCACAGCTCCGCCCGGACTCCTACGGGAGCCAGGCTCCGCCTCCGACATCAACTGCTGCGCAGCTCCGCCCGGACTCCTACGGGAGTCGGGCTCCGCCTCCGACATCAACTGCTGCACAGCTCCGCCCGGACTCCTACGGGAGCCGGGCTCCGCCTCTTTCTTCAACTGCTGCACAGCTCCGCCCGGACTCCTACGGGAGCCGGGCTCCGCCTCCGGCAGCAGCACAGCTCCGCCCGGACTCCTACGGGAGCCGGGCTCCACCTCCGGCAGTAGCACAGCTCCGCCCGGACTCCTACGGGAGCCGGGCTCCACCTCCGGCAGCAGCACAGCTCCGCCCGGACTCCTACGGGAGCTGGGCTCCACCGCCGACAGCAGAACAGCTCCGCCTGGACTCCTACGGGAGCCGGGTTCCACCTCCGGCAGCAGCACAGCTCCGCCCGGACTCCTACGGGAGCCGGGCTCCGCCTCCGACATCAACTGCTGCGCAGCTCCACCCGGACTCCTACGGGAGCCGGGCTCCGCCTCCGACATCAACTGCTGCACAGCTCCGCCTGGACTCCTACGGGAGCCGGGCTCCGCCTCCGACTTCAACTGCTGCACAGCTCCGCCCGGACTCCTACGGGAGCCGGGCTCCGCCTCCGACATCAACTGCTGCACAGCTCCGCCCGGACTCCTACGGGAGCCGGGCTCCGCTCTCAGTATCAACTGCTGGTAAGCTCCATTCGGACTCCTACGAGAGTCGGACTTCACCCTTAACTTTGATTGCAGCACAGCTCCGCCCGGGCCCCTACGGGAGCCGGGCTCCGCCATCGACAGCAGAACAGCTCCGCCCGGACTCCTATGGGAGCCGGGCTCCGCCGCCGACAGCAGAACAGCTCCGCCCGGACTCCTATGGGAGCCGGGCTCCGCCGCCGACAGCAGCACAGCTCCACCCGGACTCCCACGGGCGCCGGGCTCCACCGCCGACACCAACCACAGCACAGCTCCGACCGGGCTCCTACGGGAGCCGGGCTTCGTCCTCAGCACCAACCGCTGGTAAGCCCCGTCCGGACTCCTACGAGAGCCGGACTTCACCTTTAATTTTAATTACAGGAGGACTTCGCCCGTACTCTTAAGGGAGCCGGGCTTCATCCTCGACGCCAACGACTGCAGCCGCAAGCAGACTCCGCCCGGACTCCTATGGAAGCCGGGCTCCGTCCTCAACAACGGCTGCTGAGGACTCCGCCCGGACTCCTACGGGAGCCGGGCTCCGCCCGCAACTTCGGCTCCGAGAGGGTTCCGCTCGGACTCCCCCGGAAGTCGGGCTCCACCCACGATCCCAACCGCCAGGAGGACCTCTCCCAGACCTCTACAGAAACCGGGCTCCGACCGCTGCCGAGCTTCAATCAACAGATCCGCGCCCCCTGGCAGGCCACCAAAACGGTCACGACCCTGCTCCACTTTCTGTGGCGGACTCCGCGCAGTTCCATCATTCCCTGACAGGCCGCAGTAACCATCGCCACCCTGCTCCATTTCCTGTGGCAGATTCCGCACAGCTCCACTACCCCCTGGTAGGCCATAATAACGGCCACGAACCTGCTCCACCTCCTGCGACGGATTCCATGCGATTCTCCCATCCGCTGGCGAGTCACGACAACGGACGCTGCTCCACCCCTCGTAACAGATTCCACGTGGCGAGCCACGGTGATGGCCACGCGTCTACTCCACTATCCTTTGCAATCAATTCCCCTGACCATGGGCGGCCCACTACCAGACGGTTACAAACATCGCCATCAATCCGTTGCCTCCTCCGCCTATAAAAGGGGGACCCAGATACGTTATTCTTTAAGCTCATTTCTTATCTCAAAACTCTGCTAAATTCTCCGTTCGAGCACTCCATTCTTGTTGAGGCAGAGAACTGACTTGAGCGTCGGAGGGTCTTGCTGGAGCAACCCCACCTCCAGTTTAGACTTCCCTTGCAGGTCCCGACGGCGACCGCGGCTTCTCCGACTCCAGCTTCTCCGGCGCAAGCAGATTTTTGCACCAACAAACGGGAAGAGAGATAAGGTGAGGATGGGACCTTACCTCGATTATTGGTGAACACAAAGTTAGAAAAATTGGTAAAAATAAGGAGAAAGAGGGAGAAAGAAGAGAGAAGATAGTACGGTGCATGCGGTGAAGGGCCATAAAGGAAAGGATAATCCAATTTGTAGAGGAGACCTAGGATCCCGATAGCCTCGGGTCTCCGATTACCATGCGGAATTGTTAGAGAAGGGGAAGGAGTCTTCCGATTCCTTGCCACATGCTAAGCACGTGCGGCCAACTAAACTAAGCTACAAGTCCAGCTGGTCCAGTGGACTGGCCTAGATTAGGTCTTCACAAAAACAGTCACATGCCATTGAAGAATCATTAACGTGTTTCATGATTGGCATAATTGTTGAGTAAAATTTAGATGTGACTGGTCCTGGTAATATGAAATTGACAAACTAGGAATTCAGCTAATTACAATTATTTAACCAAATTTAGAACCCCAGTCATTGACCTTTGTGTATACTGCAAGCTATTGGGTGGACTCAATGGTTCAATGCGCGAATGGGAATAAGAGAATCGGCGAGCATTGTACTAAACCCGGCTGTCCAAGCACTGTGGATAAGAAGTCGGTACAAGCGAAAAAAATCTAGGCCACATCTGTTGCGGTCTTCGTTGGCGGAATGGCATCTAGAAAAGTACTATTTTACTATAAAATAGTAAATTAAATTTTAATAAATGAAATTAAATTTTTATACCCATAAAATCTTATAAAATAGTAAATTAAATTAAGCTTTTATATCTTTAAAAATTAATTGGTTGCAAGTTTACTTGAATTGAGATGTATAAGAAGACTCGGCGGGACAATCTCATCCCCAAGATATCAGCATATATGGTAGTCACCTCCTTCAAAACTCAACCTAGATCTGGTGGGATGAGATTTTTATTTAAGTAAGGGACTTACTTTCATATATCGGATATAGGACTAAAAAGAAGATATTTAAAATATTTGAACCTACCAAAATTTAGGAATTTTTTTAAATAATTTTTTCTAATTTAAAAACTCTGACAGTTTTGGCTTCATGCCATCCGATGTCCCATTTATTATTCAAAAATATCCATTTTCGAAATGTCATCATGAGGCATAAAGTAATAGGATATCATAACTTTGAGATGATCTTTACTGCTTGTCTTATGGTATGATCTCGCCAACCTTGTGAAGATGGGCTTCACCATTATAAGCATACATGACCATATTCATAACAATTGTGTGGTCTCTGGATTGTGAAGTCCCACTAAGGAAAAGATAACAAAATTTGGGATGTGATCAAGAAAAGGGTATGATAGGATATTGTGATCAAGAAAAGAGTAGTGATAGGATATTGTGATCAAGAAAAGATAACCTTCTGATAAGGGTTTTCTACATGCCCCATGGTTTGGTTTGGCACCTTTGTACCAAGGGATAGAGGTGGTAATGGATCGAATATAGATCGAATCGATCGATATCTGTATATATCCATCCCATCAGCAAAAAATTCGTATCCGTACCTGCCTCATATCTGTCTCGGGTTGGGTCGGATCGGGCCAAGCTTCAAAAACGGATCAGATCAGATCGGATCAGATATACCCGAAATCCCTATATAGTTTTTAAAAAAATTGTGTAATGGAACAAAACCCCATAAATTAAAAATTTTGTAGTCAAAAAAGAATTTTTTCGATCAAAAATCCCCAATCTTACAAAATATCATGCTTCTACCAAGATTAAGCTCTCAAAACCTCAAGGAACCAACTCACACCGCCATAACTTGGATAGAATCCCATGTACTCAAGGAAAAAAACCCAATCGAAACCTGGAAAACCTCTCTTATCTCTCTCCAGTGCTCTTCTTTCCCACAGATCTATGGAAACGATAATGAAAAGAAAAGAAAAAAAAGAAAAAAGGAAAAAAAATGACAATCTATGTAGGAAAAAGACTTACCTCTCAATTTTTTCTGCTTTTCTTTTGTTTTTCTTAAATTTTTTCTTCATTTTTTCCCAATTTTTCCTCTGCTTATTCCATTCTCAAGAGCCACAATCGGGTGGAAGGCTTGAAGTGGCTGAATATCAAAGCTTAGGAGAAGTAGAGCAGCTGAATATAGGAAGCTTAGATGGTTAGGGTTTTATGTTGGGTATTTGGATGTATACCTCTCTCTCTCTCTCTCTCTCTCTCTCTCTCTATATATATATATATATATATACACACACACACACACACACACATACACATATCAGGTCGGATTCGGGGCAGGGCATAATATTACCCATATCCGACTTGTATCCGCTTCGGATTTTTTTTCTAAAGCTCATATCTATCCCGGATTTTAATCGGATCGGGTAAAACCTATCCCATTCGGATCAGACCAGATCAAGTATCTGACGGATCGAATCAAATTGCCATCCCTATCAAAGGGGAATAGCTATCATGAACACATCCCAAATGCCCATAACCACTTTGTGATCTTTGGGTTGTGAAGCCCCAATCAAGGCCAACCCATGAATACGTGCTAATGATTAACCAGTCAAGCTCATTAACAAAACCTTCTAGCCATGCAATCTTCTTGGTTGTCATTTGAGCCTCAGAAAGCTCTTAGCCTATGTACGTGCCAATTGCAAATAGATCATGACAAGTTCAAAATCTTTGACATGATTTTCTACGAGTTGTGAACTGAGTGATATAACCTGGTGGGTCTTCCTTCCATGCAGAGTCAATTACACACACCTCTTTCTATTTACAATCCAACACTAGCATATTTAACCAGTTCATGATCGATCCATGTATCATCTACGTTCTTCCCTCTGTTAGCCAACTAATTAGTGATGGTTGTGCCTACTTGTAGCTAGCTGTAAACCAGAAGGGTGCAAAACCAAGCTTCATAACAATGTACAGGCGTTGTAGTGTGAATTCAAATCAAGATGTCAATTTTACCCTTGGCAATTCACTTAAAAAAATGAGATTTATGGCCTTTTCTGGTACCTTTCAGGAGAATGTTGTCCTTTACTAAAACACTTGCTAACCTACACAAATCACCCTTTAAGCACCCTCATTACTAAAACACTTGCTAACCTACACAAATCATTCTTTAATGCCAGTCCTTTGGTGGATAAATATCATGAAAAAATTGGTCAACTTTTTCATCGACCAGTTTATTCATGTTCTCATACTTCTCTAGATGGATATAATAGGAGAAAAAATCTTGCCCACTTACAAGGTGGATAAGTCATTTTCTCATTAATTAAAAATATATTTTTTTTATTTCATTCTTAATATACCCCTAACCCCTAATAATAATATAATAATATATAATGCCATCTTATATATAATGTAATATAATGTTATTATCGAGTAATAATATTTTATTATTTTAATATAATATATGACTATAATAATATGATGTTATAGTATAATATTTTATTTTATTATTACAATATAATATTAATATCTTATATTATTATAATATAATATAATATAATAATATATTATTTAATATATATTAATATTATATACTATATTAAAATGTATATTTTATTATATTATATCATATAATTTATTATATTATATTATATTTATAACATATATTATCTATATTCATGAGTATATATTATATAATATTATAATATATAAAATATAATATATTATATATACTATATTATTATATATAATAATATTTATATAGTAAAGGATAATATGGAAACTATGGATAAATCTTAATAATTTATTTAGGAAACTAGTAATGTAAAAAAATATGGATAACAAATTTTTGAATCATTTTTTAATATATAAAGAAATATGGATAAATTATTTTTGTATCTAAATATGAAATATTTATCAAGAAAAAAATAGATTCCCGGTACAACGGACCCTTTAGCACCCTCATAACTGCTCTTCTTACATGCCCATTGACCCTGATTTATTAGATTATAATCATCTTTTCAATAATACATCGACTTTAAGTTAAAGTCCCTCTTTATTTAAAAGAAAGATCCTCCATATCCCATCGCTTGCTCCCGTCAAGCCTCAAGATCACAACAATACATTAAATCCCTTCTCTTGCATCTCAAATATTGTATATTTTTTTCCTAGTAGCGTCTGTCGATCTCAAATGCATGCATTACGTATGACCACCATCCAGAGTAACCTTTTTATCAATCCACAGTATTCGAAAACCTGGAAACGAGGTTGCCTTTGTGTCAAAACTTCGCAGTGTTGCTCAGACAAACTTTAGCTTGAAAACCTAGCAATACCTCAACACGTTGGAAGCAAGATTTGCTGTATCCAAGCTAGATATGCGACACTTGCACTGCCAATTCCTTAGATACGTGACACATGCCTTAGAAGCTTCCGAGCCTCCGCCACTGTCACATTGTTTACAGACAAAATAAACAATATTCTCGTAGTATACAATTGAATGTAACAGCTGCATGACCTGCTAAACTGCTGTTTCCGATACTGTTGCAAGAAACCAACAAAACGCATACAAATTGATGCATGAACCAAGACCTAGTTCAATAACAATATACGGTGCTCACACGTGTTTATGGGGACTTGCACTTTGGCTTGGAGTCTCGTGTGGCCCAAACTCGCGCACCAAAAGAGAGGATGAGAGCAGATTTCACAAAGTTGAATTCTCTGCCACCCGTTTGACTTCAAGAAGGGAAAGGGGATGGAGGGAGGATCTTCTTTCTTTCTCCTTTTTTTTTTTGCCTGGTCCAAAAAAGAGCTGACTAGTTTGAGAAGTAAAAAGAGCTGATGATTAGTTAACAAACAAATAATATAAATATAATAAAGAAAAAGTTTCTATCGGAATCAGAAGCCTTTGTTCTTATGCTTTACAGCTATCACTTTCTCCATTTATTCTGTCTGTACCCACGAGAAAGCGCCATCTCCTCACTGTGTAGATCCGTGAAAACATAAATCTTTTGCTAGTGCAAAGGTGAAAATGTTACATCCATCCACTTCCCGGCTATGGCTTGGCGTGAGAATTGCTAATTAAGGGACTCGTAAGTCAAGCTTAACCTAAGGTTAACCAACCCCTTTGATACAAACAACTCCAGTACAAAGCTCAACTTATTTGTAGCTCTAACATGGTAACACCCTGTTTCTCCTTTTGCTAAGGGTGTGATGAAAAGGAGAGCAAGTTTATGACTAGATTAGATAGATGTATGGGCGTGCCATCTATATCGAAACTAGAAAAGATAGATGGTACTGGGTTCGGCTACTTTAACCTTCAAGCATTTTCTCTATAGGAGTATTGCCTTCTCGAGGGAAAGGAATGATTATTATGGTGTTGTGCTACCGAGGTAAAAATTAAAAACTAAAGGATAGATTGAAATAATAATAGATAACTATGAGATAAAAATAGAACTGTGGATCATTATTTATGAAGAACCTCTCTTTAGAATTATATAATTCAGCATTATACACCTTTTTAGCTGCTAGATAGTTGTTCTTATCTAGCATTAACACCTGCCATCTCCCATTAATACTTCTTCAACTATTTTTCTCTTCACAGTGTAGTAGTCAGTTTCAATCTCTAAATCATTCGTCCCTACTTCTCTTATCCTGAACTCTTGATAATCATCTAGAGACGATAGGCTATATTTACAATTGATCTATGTTTCACTTGTCTTTAAGACTCAACATGTGCCTCAAGTAACTTACAATTCAACCTAGCCCAATCGATGCCCTGTAGATGTCACTTGGCTTACCTTGTACGGTGCTAGTAACTTGATCAATCTACATCTTCCTCAAGCTCAGTCATATCGTGCCATCTCACCCAATCTTCATATATATGTTTGAACAGATGCGATGTAATTCCTATCTAAAACTTCTGATTTGGATTAGTAGTCTTTGTGGTCGTCCTGTTAAATCAAACATTGATGTTCAGCTTACGTTTGTCATTGAGCTTAGTGCCTCTTATTATTATTATTATTATTATTATTATTATTATTATTATTATTATTATTATTATTTTGAGATGAAGGAGGCTTAGCCACCCAAATTTTATTCAGTTGAGATAAATTATAGAATTGACAAATGTTTAGTTCCTAGAAATCAATCATAAGAAGAATAAAGTAGCCAAATATTATTCAGTAATGCTGTGAAATCTACTAAGAAGTAATGCTTATCTTTGTCTTCTCTATGCACAAAACAATTCTTCTTTTACTGAAATTCTAATCTTCTACCAGAGCAAGTGGAAAGTATTTCAACTTTTAACCATAATTCTCCAAAAACCAACAAGGCTTGGTCATTACATTGGGATGACCAATCACTAAATACTTGAAGACCTATTGAAGCAATAGGTACCCAAACGAATGCTTATTAAGAAAAATTCTTGAATTACATCCCTTTAGACATTCCCAAGCTATAGCTGCAATCAACATGAGTAAGATCAGTTGAGCAGACTTTGAAAAATTTCTTTTCCTCCAATCGAGACCAAGAAACTCAAAATAGTGTTGGGAGAAGCACATCTAACAAAGAATAAACAACCTTCGAGATTGATAAAAAGAAGGAGAATTGATAGAACAAATGATCAACTCTTCCATCCTTAATTATACAAAATGCACCCTCCAAGGTTCTTTCAAAGTTCTTCCCAAGCAAACCTTTGTATTGAGTTTTTCCTTCCAACAAAGTCAAAGAAAGTATTTGATCTTGAGAGGAACAAAAAAATTATAGAGACTATCTGCAAACCTACAGTTATGATCCTTCATATTTAAAACTTGATACATAGAGGCTGTAGAGAAAATTCCATTAGCATTTGGTTTCCAAACTAATTGGTCTTCATTTTCATTCAATGAAACTAAGAATAAAAAAGAAGATAATTAAATAAATTGGGCCTGAGCATCAACTAGATAACTTGCAAGTTGTTTTGGCTTCCAAGTTGAATTTCTTGAATTAAAGAAATCAGCTATAGTTCCATTTTTCCTTCAACTGTGTCTATACAACAAAGGGAAGATAGATTGATGAGGGGTATTACAAATTCAGCTATCTTTCCAAAACAAAGTATTATGACCATTTCTAATTTTAAAAGGTGATTTATTCTAAAATATTGGAAGGGCATTCACAATATTTTGGAACCACTCCAAGGAGCTCTCTGATGAGAGTAGCCCCACTACCTTTGACGATAGGGGTTCGAGACTGGGCCACCATCAGATCGGCTCTAGCCTGCTCATCTACTATGGTAGTGGCAGGAGCAGCTTGGCTAGTTCTTAGATGACCAACGTGCTTTCAGTGGGAAGTATCTGCCCTTTGGGGGTAATGGGCTAGACCCAGGTGGCGGCGTTGATGAGCTTGCTTCCGATCCACCACAAATGATATGAACCGATCCAATTGGGTTTGGACTCAGCTCGAACCTCATATTTTTAAAGATTCTAGGGCCTAGGCTCAGTCTGAAGCCCAAAAAAAATTTTCGGACCGAGCTCAGGTAGGGGTGTAGCTCGGCCTAGCTCGGTTCATTTTCAACCCTATTTGCAATGCTACTCGATACTTTGAAACCTCCAGAGTGGGATTTGCCTATATGCCATGCTGGAGCGCTAGCACAGCCTAGTCGTCTGATGCACCTCAAGTCCGTATGCACAGGACGTGCGTCCCGACCCTCTCCATTTGCAATTCTGCTTAGTACTTTAGAACCTCCTAATTTAAAAATTTTAAAAATATTGTATTGTATAGAACCATGATCTATTTTTTGATTAATGTATATATTGAATGAAAAACTAGGGCAGCATGTATGCTAGAACAATAAAAATTTTTATACAAGTAGCGAAAACGATTTATTCTAACATGCATCTTCTAAATCTCATCTCATAAGATCATCCCTATCATATTTTTAAGTCCTATAAGCAGCAAATAAAATTATCAAACATAAGCATAAAGATCTCATCTTCACCTTTATGTTGGTAGATATACACCACAGTTTGATGAACATAGATTTGAGGTTGCTTGAAGAGCCGCACATGTGTCCGACCTCTACAGATATCCATAGAAAAGTTCTAAAATGCTTCCTCACAAATTTGATCCTTTTTCTCCAAGATGGACCAGCAAGCTTTGATCTCAATTTGGATCTCCTCTTGGTCTCCTTTCTTCGCGTAGAAACTCAGGATTCAACCCTTGAAGCCTGAAGAGCAGCACCCAACTCCTTGGACATGGAAGAATGTTGGACACCCAACCCTTGGGTGTGGAAACTCTAAGGAGAGAGGGAGAATATGGAAGAGGAGAGAGGGGGGGCTTAGAAGAGGCTAGGGGGTGTGGAACTTGAGATGCCTTATGGACCCCTTGGTGAAGGTCTTTAAATAAGCATGAATCCTAGGGCTTTTGGGCTTTGATCCTATCAAATTAAGTCCAGTTGCACTTGGACTTCTCTTTTGATCATATCCTTGCCTCTATTAGACTCTAAACTAAATCCAATTTGGACTTGAGTCCCTTTGACCCAAACAAAGTCGGGTGTGGCCCGTCTCATCCTTATCCACATGGGTGGTGCCCACTTGGATCAAATCCAAGTCTTACAGAGAGATCCAATTTTAATTGGTTGCTTTTAATTAGATCCTTATCTAATAAGGATTCCAAATCCAATTTGAAGTTTGAATTTCCAACTGTTGGTGCCCACTAGCTTGCTTTGATTTGATTAAGTCCTTATCCAATAAGGAACACAAATTCAAGTCATATGAGGAATTGGATTTAACCATGTGCTAGCATAGTATTCCTAAATTCAATAGGATTTCATCAAATTCTAACTCAATTGGGATTTTCTGAGCCCAATTGAGCCATCCTAGATCAATTTCTATTATGTGTGACCCCATATATTCAATTTTATCTGATAGTGAGATATATTATAATCTTAATCAATAATATCATTGAAACTCCTTTCAATAAATTAAAACTCCTTCCAATTCAATCAATTGAGAATTATTAATCATCAAATAATGCTTATTGATCTCACAATCTATCAGTGACACCTAGCAATATTTTAGTAGAATTGAATAATGAACTTCTAGGTGCAGTTACCATATGATTCGATCCTTCTATCGTGAGTTTTGATATGACGAAGATCATGGATAACTCATCAAACCCCACATCAGTCATATATAAAATTCAATCGACTCGAGTTCACAAGTGAAACCTTATAAATTTTTTTTTTCATCATTCACTCTATGATGGCCATGAACTTCTGAACTCAGTTTCATGAATTACATAGGATATCTCCTTGTCTACCAAGATTGATAAATCTCATCTACGTACATCTACTCCTACAATGAACCTACTATAACCAACATGCACTGCAAAGGCCTATATGGCTAGAGATCAAGTTTATATACAGTGAAATCACAGTAACCTCACTGTGAGTAGCCGAGGCACTGTAGGTCAAAAGATTAGTCACACCACCACAGCATCGAGTATGTCACTGATGAGTGGGTAGACATCTAAGTGACTACTTGTGTGATCACGTTTAGTACTATTGTTCTTTAACAATCATCTGTACTCTCACTCTAGTATCTCCATACTATAGATTCGAGACTTGTCTATCTTAAGAAAAGTGATCTGTGCACCAATCTCATCGGATCAATCATCATCCTCATGATGATTTATCGATCGAAAATATTTAGAAATTAATCATCAATAACACGTCTTAAATTTTTAACTCTTGAGAATATGTGTCATCATTTTATTAATTATTTAGATGATTCATGGACACATGATACAACATGAATGAAAATAAATTTAATTTTATTAATAATTTTAGTTATAAAATTATGCCACTGAAAAAATTACATGTGTCAGTCAATAAATCACTTCTAGGGCATACATCTAACAATCTTTCATTTGTATTAAAATCAATTGGCTACTAATCTAAGCCCCATCTTCTTAAGGTGAGCTTCGATCTTTTGCTGGCTCAACAATTTTGTTAGCGGGTCTGTCATGTTGTCCGTGGAGTCAATGCTCTATGTGCTTGAACTTCTGGTAAGATCTTGATTTTTTAGCAAGGGCTATGGCACTATTGTTATCACAGAAGAGGGGTATGTCATTTGATGTCATCACTCCTAGCTCTGCAATAAATTTTTTGAACCAAAAAACTTTCTTAGCAACCTCAGAAGCGATGATGTACTCTGCCTCCATGATGGAATATGCAAAGATTGATTGTTTAAAACTCTTTTAATTTACCACACTACCATTACAAAGAAATATGTATCTCAATGTAGACTTTCTATCATCGATATCAGACATAAAATCTGAGTCTGTATATCTCTATACTTGTAACTCTCCTCCTCCAAAGATCAAGAATATATCCTTAGTCCTTCTCAAGTACTTAAGGATATTCTTCATAGCTATCCAGTGCTCGTCATTTAGCTTCGATTGATATCTGCTCATGACACTCACAGTACGAGATATATCAGGTCGAGTACATAGCATTGCATACATGAGGCCTCCTATAGCAGAAGTAAAAGGGATCTTGCTCATACACTCAATCTTCTCAAATATGCTGGGCACATCTTCTTAGAGAGATGAACTCCATGCCTAAAGAGTAATAATCTCCTTTTAGAGTTCTCTATACTGAACCTCTTCAGTACTTTTTCTATATATAGCTTTTGTGAGAGGCCAAGTTTTCTCTTAGATCTATCTTTATAGATATTTATTTCTAGAATATAGGATGCTTTTTCAAGATCTTTCATGAAGAATTCTTTCGATAATCAAACCTTAATCAAGGTCATCATGAAAATATCATTTTCAATCAGAAGGATGTCATCTATGTACAATATGAAAAATATCACAGCACTCCTACTAACCTTCTTAAAGATACATGGTTCATCTTCATTCTTGATGAAATCAAATGATTTGATCACATCATTGAAATAAGTATTCTAACTTTGAGATGCTTGCTTGAGTCTATAAATAGACCTTTACAATTTGCAGACCTTGTGACCACCATTACTGAAAGTAAAATCAAGAGGCTACTCTATATAGATATCTTTTTCAAGATATCTATTCAGAAAAATAGTTTTCACATCCATCTATCAAATCTCATAATCACGAGATGTTGCAATAGCAAGCAATATCCGAATAGATTTCAACATAGCCACTGATGAAAAGATATCTTAATAGTCAATGCCTTCATATTGACTATACCTCTTAGCTATGAGCCTTGCCTTAAAGGTCTCCACCTTTCCATTCAAACTGATCTTTCTCTTATAAATCTATTTACACCCAATAGGTACTATACCTTTGGGTGGATCTACTAAGATCTAGACTTGGTTGGTATGTATGGAGTCAATCTTTGACTTCATTGCTTCCAGCCATTTTTTGAAGTGGATGTCTGACATCATCTCAAAATAATTTTTGGGATCATCTCTATATTCTCTATATTCTCTAGATTTACAAGGTGGAGGAGATACTTCATGTACTAGCTCATCTAGAATAGGTTCATTAGGTTCTATGACTTGTTGTTGATCATTAGAGACTCTCTTTTCAAGCCCTATTTTTCTCCCATTACTTCCATCATGGATAAACTATTTTTTCAAAAAGATAGCATGCCGGCTTACAATCACATTGTGATCCTCTATGAGGTAAAAGTAGCATCCAAAAGACTCTTTTAGATATCCTACGAAATGAGCTCTCATAGACCTAGCCTCTAACTTATTCACTTGCTGTCACTTGACATAGGCCGGACATCTCTAAATCTTGAAATAATCAAGACTCGATTTCTTACCATGCCATATCTTATATAGTGTGGTAGGAAAAGACTTAAAGAAAATTTTATTCAATAAATAATTTATGGTAAGCAAAGCATGTCTCCAAAGAAATAAAGAGAGATCAGTGAAGTTTATCATGGATCGAATCATATCCAATAGGATCGAATTTCTCCATTCTGAAACTTCATTAAATTAAGACATTCTAGGTGGAGTCTATTATGAGACTATGTCATTTTTTCTTGAGATAATCCAAAAATTTTCAACTTAGGTATTCACCTCTTCGATTTGATCGTAGTACCTTGAGGATTTTTTTGGTTTGCTTCTCCACTTCTCATCTGAATTCTTTGAACTTTTCAAAAGTTTCAGATTTGTGTCTCATAAGAAAGACATATTCATACCATGAATAATCATCAGTAAAGATAACCTCCTCTGGCTATCACATCAAATGAGCCACACACATCTATGTGTACTAGGGCAAGATCTCAGTGGTCCTTTCCCCATGTCCCACAAAAAGTAGCTTGATCATTTTTTTTTGAAGACAAGATTCATAGATTGGATATGACTTAGTAGTCAAAGGGCTCAAAAGCCCATCTTTCTTCGGTCTGTTTATCCTTTTTTCTCCTATATGACCTAGCTTAAGGTACCACATATATTTAGGGTTAATCTCATCCCTGGATCTCTTATATCTAACAGCACTCACTATCTACTTAGATAAATTTATAGATACATCAACATGTAACTGATAGAGTCTGTTAATCATAAAGCCATGATCGATCATTTTATTTTCTAAATAAATGGTACAGAAGTTCTTATGAAAACTAAATACATAGTTATCCTATACTAAACATGAAATAGAAATCAAATATCTACTAGTAGTAGGCATATAGTAACAATCTCTAAGAATCAAACTGAACCCAGATGGTAATTGCAAAGAATAGGTATCCATAGCCATAGCAGCAACTCTTGTCCCATTATCAATCTAAATGGTCATCTCACCTTTCTTAAGCCTTCTACTTTTCTCAAGACTCTGCATAGAAGTGCACAAGTGTGCACTAGAATCAGAGTCTATGACCCAACTAGAAGCAGAAGAAACCTTAAGATTAGTTTCAATCATGAGCAAATCTGACATACCTTCTGAAGGTGTGTTTTTTTAATTTTTTTTTAGGATTTTCAGGTATACAGGATAGTTCTTCCACTCTTCAGTGAGAATCGTGGCCCTTGAACTTTTCAAGATCTCCTCAGTTGTCACCAACATATCTAATAATTCAGTCAGGGTGCAATTTATCTTGTTCATATGATAGTTCATTATAAACTGTCCATACGAACCTATAAGGAATTGCAGGATCAAATCCACTTAAAATTTCCTATGCATGGTCATGCTAAGCTTCTCAAGCTCCTCTAGGTCCTTGATTATTATCAAACAATGATCGTGGGCTAACTGTCCTTCTTTCATCTTAGTGCTGAAGAGTCTTTTGGATACTTTGTAGCACGCAGATCAGCTCTTCTCACCATACAACTCTTGTAGATGAGTCAAGATAGCCCTGACAGTCTTCATATCTATATGTTGGCAATGCAACTTATTTGACATAGATGCCAAGATGTAACACTTGACCTTATTATCATCATCCATCCATTTATCCAGTGCTTTCCATTGGTCAGCAGTTGGACGGTTTGATAACACTGGGGTTTCCTGGTCCAAGACACAACTAAGCTTTTTGGAACTCAACATGACTTTCAAGTTCCTGAGCCAGTCCTTATAATTAGGTCTGGTTAGTTGGTTGGTTTCTAAAATACGGATAAGAGGGTTAGAAGCAGATATTTCCTACAGAAAGAAGATTTTAGTTAGATTTTTGTAATTAATTTATTTAGTTTATTTTAGAAAAATAGAAATCTCTTCACGATTAGAATTTTTGGTGGGTACTGTGGTCCCACCGATTGGGACACTACCTCACCAGATAGTTATTGAGGATGTGTCAACCAATAAGTGAACAACTCTTATTCAATGCTTCTCCAAACATGTTGCAGCGATCTCCGGCCTCTAAGTCCTAATGCCTCACTTGACAGTTATTGACCTTATTTCTTAGTTAAGTCAAACCTACCATTCACCGATAGGTGTAAAACCATCATTGGATCCTTCACTTGACAGTTATTGGGCCCAACTCCATTTTCATCCTGGAGCATCTCATGCTTTAGAGTGACTGCATCTTTCTTAATGCAACTGAACCACTATGACCAACCGAGAACAGTCAACATCTAGAAGGGCCCACACATCTATAACGATGGAAAATCACTGACTTAATATTTTATGAGAAGATTTAATTTAGGTCTTCTTTAGGTTTAATTATTAATCTACATCACATATAAATCCACAATTAAATTGGATCTACTAGAGAGATCTTGGCTTGATCTCTCCAAGACAATCTCATCGTATAATGCAAATGTAGTGAACTCAACCATAAGTGCCTCAAATAGATCAGGTCAGCCAAATTGATTAGATAAGTAATGATTGACGAGAAGCTTTTCATACAAATACCACAGTTCTAATTAAATAACTATCTTTCAAAGCACTTGCCTTAGATACCAATAGACTAACCCATTTACATTGGGCTTGGCTTTAGGTTCCTCACCACAAACTGTAATATTGCAACCATCTTAATGTGTGTTCATAATACATCCTTCACCAAGGGCTGTAGTAATTGGGTTAATCACTACCTGCATCAATGAAGACATAAAATGATTATTCTATAATCAATTTGATTTAATCATATCCTTTTATTTTCTTAAAAAGTTATTTCATGATTAGGGTTTCATCTCTCACCATCCTAGGATAACTTTCCAATATAACCTAAGTTATGCCCAGACAACCTTATGCCAGGATGTGATTCGACTAACCCAATTGCTTATCAATTAGATTTCTAATCTACAATCTCAGATCCAATCTAAATTTTAGATGTGTAATTAGGGTTTCATCTCATAACATCTTAAGACAACCTTCCAACATAATCTAAGCTATGCTAAGACAACCTTATATCATGATGTAATTCGATGAACCCAAGTGCTTATCAATTATAATTTCTAATTTTTCATTAAAATTTTTGAACTAATATTTTAGATTTCATCTAAACTTTAGATCAAAGCATAAAAAATTAGATTCAAATAAAATAAAAAATTAGATCTAATCTAACAATCATATTTATTTGAGCACATAAAATTCAGATTACATCTAAACTTCATATATATTTGATAAGCATGAATTTTCAGATCCAATCTAAAATAAAGATCTAATTATAAGCAAAATAATTTAGATCTAATCTGAATTTCAGATCTAAAAATATGATCATGCAATCTTTGCTCTGATACCAATTGAAGAAAAAATTAGGACAGCATGCATGCTAGAACAACAAAAATCTTTATACAAGCAGAAACGATTTATTCTAATATGTATCTTCTAAATCTCATCTCATACGATCATCCCTATTATATTCTTAAGATCTATAAGCAGTAAATAAAATTATCAAACATAAGCATGAAGATCTCATCTTCACCTTTGCGTGGGTAGATATACACCGTAGTTTGATGATCATGGATTTGAGGTTACTTGAAGAGCTATACACATGTTCGATCTCTATAGATATCCACAAGAAAGCTCTAGGATACTTTTTTATGAACTTAATCCTTCTTCTCCAAGATCGACCAGCAAGCTTTGATCTCAATTTGGATCTCTTGATCTTCTTCCTTCACGTAGAAACTCAGGATTCGACTCTTGAAGCTTGAAAAGCAACACCCAACTCCTTAGGCATGGAAGAAGGTTGGACACCCAACCCTTGGGCATGGGAACTCTAGAGAGAGAGGGAGGATGTAGAAGAGGAGATAGAGAGGGCTTAGAAGAGGCTAGGAGGCATGGAACTTGAGATGCCTTGACCCCTTGGTGATGGGGTCTTTAAATAGGCATGAATCCTAGAGCTTTTAGGCTTTCATCCTGTCAAAGTCCAGTTGCATTGGGACTTCTCTTTTGACCATATCCTTGCCTCTATTGGACTCTAAACCAAATCTAATTTGGACTTGAGTCCCTTTGACCTAATCAAAGTGGGGCATGGCCCCTCTCATCCTTATCCACATAGGTGGTGCCAACTTGGCCATAACTTGGATCAAATCCAAGTCCTACAAGGAGATCCAATTTTAATTGCTTGCTTTTAATTAGATCCTTATCCAATAAGGATTCTAAATCCAATTTAGAGTTTGGGTTTCCAACTCTTGGTGCCCACTAGCTTGCTTTGATTTGATCAAATTCTTATCTAGTAAGAAACACATATCCAAGTCATATGAGGAATTGGGTTTAACCATGTGCTAGCATAGTATTTCTAAATATAATAGGATTTCACCAAATACTAACTCAATTGAGATTTTATGAGCCCAATTGAACCATCCTAGATCAATTTCTTTTATGTGTGATCTCATAGGTTCAATTCTGTCTAGTAGTGAAATATATTATAATCTTCATCAACAATATCATTGAAACTCTTTTCAGTGGATTGGAAGTCCTTCCAGTTTAGCCAATTAAAAATTATTGATCACCAAATAATTCTCATTGATCCCACAATTCATCAGTGACACCTAGCAGTATATAGTGGCAATCCAGCAGAACTAAATAATGAACCTCTAGGTATAATTACCATGTGATTCGATCCTTCTATCATGAGTCCCGACATGACGGAGTTTATGCATAAGTCGTCAAACTCCATATTAGTCATATGTAAAACTCAATCGACTCGAGTTCGCAAGTGAAATCTTATAGAAACTCCTTTCCATCATTCACTTTGCCATGGTCATGAACTTCTAAACTCAGTTTCATAAATTACATAGGACTTCTCCTTATCTATCAAGGTTGATAGATCCCATCTAGATACATGCTACTCCTATAATGAATCTACTTTAACCAACATACATTGTAAGGGCCCATATGGCTAGCGACCAAGTGTATATATGATTAAACCACAGCAACTTCACTATGAGTAACCGAGGCACTGTAAATCAAAGGACTAGTCACACCATCGCAGCATCGAGTATGTCACTGATGAGTGGGTAGACATCTAAGTGACTACTCGTGTGGTCACATTCAGTATCATTATTCTCTAACAATCATCTGCACTCTTGCTTCAGTGTCTCCATACTATAGAATCAAGACTCGTCTATCCTAAAGAAAGTGATCTGTGCATCAATCTCACTGGATCAATCACTGTCCTCATAATGATCTATCAATCGAAAGTATTTAGAAATTAATCACCAATGACACGTGTCTTAATTTTTCAAATCTTGAGAATATGTGCCATCATTTTATTAATTTCTTGGATGATTTATGGATGCATGACACAATATGAATAAAAATAAATTTAATTTTATTAATTTAAAAAAAATTAATTATAAAATTATATCACTAGAAAAATTATATGTGTTGGCCAATAATTGATTTTTAGAACATACATCTAATACATATTCTACATCATCCATATATTTATATATTTTTGTACGGATGGAAGAATTTTATATATTGGTCAATTGATTGTCCAGTTTAGATAATTTAAAAAATATAATTAATTTTATAGATCATTACAGTAATCAAACGGTATGGTGAGAGTTTGAAAAAAATTTCAAATAATATTTTTTTTTAATTCTCCTCACACATTTTATACTTTGTGGGGGAGAGCTAAAGAGAGATGCTGTCAAAATTTTTTTTGACTCCTATTGCATATCGTTTGATTACTAAATAAAATAAAATTTTCTATATCTATTAGTTGATGATAGGATACAATTATTATATAAGCCATTCAAAAATATAAAATAATCATTTAGCAATTGTCTTGTATTTGTACATATATACAGAATCTTTAGGTAGTGTGCCATAGATCATAGTTGGATGGACCGTTGAGTAATCGATGGAGTGATTTCTATTGAATACAAGGAGGGTATAGGATACTTCTGTGATTATCCTTTTGAGAATATGGCACTCTTATATCAAGGGCGGGCTCGTTGTTCTCGTAAGAGATGTGATAATAAAGAAATGCTTGATAAGGATACAATGATTGTCCATTTATATAGGAGTAGATTTATGCCCAACTATAAGTATTGGTATCTACATGGGGAGACGTGAGAGATAGTTGTATGGGTTAGAAATGAGTAGGACAGGGACACAAATAGAATGGTAGATATGGTTATAGATACTACTGGTCTTGAATTTAAGTATAATATGGAGAACGATCCAGAAGCGGGCAGCAGTGATTTCTATCATATATTGAGAGATGCTAATGAACCACTTTGGTTGGGATGTGAAATGCACACTGTATTATTAGCTACATCAGAGTTATTGAACTTGAAGGCCAAATTTAATATAACGATCAATTGTTATGATAGAATGATAGCAATCATAAAAAAAATACTATCAAAGGACGAGAAGCTTGTTAGGAGTTTCTATGCTTCAAAGAAAATGGTGAAAAGGTTAGGCATGGGATATAATAAGATAGATGCATGTCATAATAATTGCATACTTTTCTATAAAGAGGACCAACTGAAAAGCTCATGTGACGTATGTGGTGAAAGTTGTTTTAACTCGAGGTAAGAGGATAGGAATAAAAAAGACATACCATACAAGGTTCTTTGATACCTTCCCCTCACTCCTAGGCTTTGAAGGTTCTACTTGTTTAAGAGTATTGTCGGACAGATGAGATGTTACAACTAAGAAATTCACAAGCACTCCGACATGATGACTCATCTGTGAGATAGTGAGATATGAAAGAAATTTGATGCTTGTCATCCTTTATTTGCTCAGAAATCATGCAATGTTAGACTGAATCTATCTACCGATGGATTTATACCATTCAGTCATGCAATGGCTCCTTATTCATATTGGCAAGTTTTTATTACTCTATACAATAGCATTAATGAATTTTTAAACTATATAGGTGAATTATGCAGAGTACATCGTAGCACGGTACGATGAGGACTCATCCTCTTAGCCCCTTCTTGACCTCGAAGGATGGCTCAAGGCCATCGAAGGGATGAGTAGGAGCTGGATCATGGGGTTCGGGTATAGCTTTGACCCACCAGCAGCTCGCTGGTCTTCAATATCCTCCTCTTAGGCCTTGATGATCCCGATGTGGGGTGATGCACATGTCGAGAAGGTTGTGCAGAGACATTTTTGCTAGCAACCTTAGAGCTTCGAGGACACCATCCACGACATAATTGTTGAGATTCTCCGGGATCCATATTTGCGTAATCAGCTGAGCTCATTGTCACAGACATCATAGCGAGTAAGTCAGGCAGTATTAATAATTTTTTTTATTTATTTTAAATTTTTATATTTAAAAGCTTCACGTAATTAGACTTGAGTCCAAGGAAGGGGACCTTAGGGTCAAAAGCCAATCTATCCATCCGATTGATGGGATGGAGGTATAGATATGTACGTATCATTGAATGAGATGTGTAGCAACAATCTGTTCGAGAATTGAAGGAGTATATCAAAATATATTCCTTCATATTGGTTTAGGCTTGAGGCTAGAGGGAGGGATATCCAGGGGGTCAGAGTTCAATCTAACCATTCGATGGATGAATCGGAGATGTCTATAGCTCCATATCATCGAATGAAATATGTAAAAATAATCCGTTCGAAAATTAAAGGAGTATATCAAAATATATCACTCTGTACCGGTTTAGGCTTCAAGAGGGAGGGAGGGAGGGCGGGAGTACCCAGATGATGAAAACTCAACTTAACCATCTGATGGAGTACTGGCTGGGGGTGTCTATAGCTCCGTATCATCGAATGAAATATGTAGGAATAATCCGTTCGAGAATCGAAATAGTATATCAAAATATATCCCTCCGTAAATATTTAGGTTTGAGATATATCAATTACTTTAGTTTTACGGTTTCAATTAATTTAGTTCTAAAGTTATTAATAATATTTTATTTTTTTTATTACAGGATATTGGGATATCCAGCTCTCATTCATCTACTGCTGCAGAGGATGTGCAGGAGCAGGAGGAGCAGGAAGAGGATTTTTATTGATTTTTTTTTAGTTTTGATGTAATGTATTTGATATTTGAGTAGTATGATTTGTATAATTTAATTTTGATGTAATATATAATATTATTTTTTTATTGATGATGGTGATAGTTCATTGTTAATTGTTATAATATCCGTAAATATATGTTGCTTATTAATTTAATTATAACAAATTTTAGTAAATATAATTACTTATTAATTAAATTATAACATGTCTTAGTAAATATAATTACTAATTTTTTTTTAAAAAAACTTATTATTAGCGATGGCTGTTGCAATGGCAAAGCCGTCGCTAAAGGGACTATTAGCGATAGCTTATTAGAGACGGAAAAAATTATTGCTAATATTTTTTTAAAAAAAAATTAATTTAAATTTGAAAAAATATTATAAGTGATGGAAAGCTGTCGCTAATTATCGTCACTATTATTGGTTATTAGCGATGGTATTTTTGCCATCACTAATATGCATCTTCAGCGTCGAGTTTTTTTCCGATGGATTTTTAGCAACGGCTTGTCTATTATTAGCAACGGCATCTGGCCATCGCTAATAATCAATTTTTTCGTAGTGAAAAGAGAATAGCTACCATGAACACATCCCAAATGCGCATAACTACTTTGTGATCTTTGGACTGTGAAGCCCCAGTCAAGGCCAACCCATGAATACGGGCTAATTATTAACCAGTCAAGCTCATTAACAAAAACTTCTAACCAAGCAATCTTCTTGGTTGTCATTTGAGCCTCAGAAAGCTCTTAGCCATATGCACGTGCCAATTGCAAATAGATCATGACAAGTTCAATTGCAAATAGATCATGACAAGTTCAAAATCTTTGACATGATTTTCTACGAGTTGTGAACTGAGTGATATAACCTCGTGGGTCTTCCTTCCATGCAGAGTCAATTACACACACCCTCTTTCTATCTATAATCAAACACTAGCATATTTAACCAGTTCATGATCCATGTATCATCTATGTTCTTCCCTCTGTTAGCCAACTAATTGGTGATGGTTGTGCCTCCTTGTAGCTAGCTGTAAACCAGACGGGTGCAAAACGCAGTCTTATAACAATGCATAGGTGTTGTAGTGTGAATTCAAGTCAAGATGTCAATTTTACCCTTGACAATTCACTTTAAAAAATGAGATTTATGGCCTTTTCTGGTACCTTGCAGGAGAATATTGTCCATTACTAAAACACTTGCTAACCTACACAAATCACCTTTTAAGCACCCTCATTACTAAAACACTTGCTAACCTGCACAAATCATTCTTTAAGGCCCTTTTTTTGATGGGTAAATATCATAAAAATATTGGTCAACTTTTTTATTGACCAATTTATCCATGTTCTCATATTTCTCTAAATGGATATAATGGAAGAAAAAATCTTGCCTACTTACTAGGTGGGTAAGTCATTTTCCCATTAACTGGGAATATAATCTTTTTATTTCATTCTTAATATACCCCTAACCCCTAATAATAATATAATAATATATAATACTATTTTATATATAATACAATATAATATTATTATCGGATAATAATATTTTATTATTTTAATATAATATATGACTATAATAATAGATGTTATAGTATTATATCCTATTTTATTATTATAATATGATATTAATATATATTAATATTATATACTATATCATAATATATATTATATTATATAATTTATTATATTATATAATATTATAACATATAAAATATAATATATTATATATATTATATTATTGTATATAATAATATTTATATAATAAAGAATAATATAAAAAATGTAGAAAAATCTTAGCAATTTGTCCGAAAAATTAGTAATGTAAAAAAACGTGAGCAATAGATTTCTGAATTATTTTTCAATATATAAAAGAACATCGATAAATTATTTTTTTATCTAAATATTATCTATAAAATATTTATCAACAAAAATATAGATTCACCCTCATAACTGCTCTTCTTACGTGCCCATTGACCTTGATTTATTAGATTATAATCATCTTTTCAATAATATATCGACTTTAAGTCAAAGTCCCTCTTTATTTAAAGTTAGAAAGATCCTCCATATCCCATTGCCTGCTCCCGTCAAGCCTCAAGATCACAACAATACATTAAATTCCTTCTCTTGCATCTCAAATATTGTATCTTTTTTTCCTAGTAGCGTCTGTCGATCTTAAATGCATGCATTACGTATGACCACCATCCAGAGTAACTTTTTTATCGATCCACAATGTTCCAAAACTTGGAAACGAGGTTGCCTTTGTGTCAAAACTTCGCAGTGTTGCTCAGACAAACTTTAGCTTGAACCTGGGAATAATACCTCAACACGGTGGAAGCAAGATTTGGCGTATCCAAGCTAGATATGTGACACTTGCACTGCCAATTCCTTAGATACGTGACACATGTCTTAGAAGCTTCCAAGCCTGGGCCACTGTCACATTGTTTACAGACAAAATAAACAATATTCTCATAGTATACAATTGGATGTTACAGCTGCAAGACCTGCTAAACTGTTGTTTCCGATACTGTTACAAGAAACCAACAAAACGTACTCAAATTGATGCATGAACCAAGACTTAGTTCTATAAGAATACACGGTGCTCCCACCTGTTTATGGGGACTTGCACTTTGGCTTAGAGTCTGGTGTGGCCCAAACTCGCCCAGCAAAAGAGAGGATGAGAGAAGATTTCACAAAGTTGAATTCTCTGCCACCCGTTTGACTTGCAAGATGGGAAAGGGGATGGAGGGAGGATCTTCTTTCCTTCTCCTTTTTTTTTTACCTGGTCCAAAAAAGAGCTGACGATTTTGAGAAGTAAAAAGAGCTGATGATTAGTTAACAAACAAATAGTATAAATATAATAAAGAAAAAGTTTCGATCGGAATCAGAAGCCTTTGTTCTTATGCTTTACAGCTATCACTTTCTCGATTTATTCTGTTTGTACCCAGGAGAAAGCGCCATCTCCTCACTGTGTAGATCCCTGAAAACATAAATCTTTTCCTAGTGCAAAGGTGAAAATGTTATATCCATCCACTTCCCGGCTATGTCCTGGCGTGAGAATTGCTAATTAATGGACTCGTAAGTCAAGCTTAACCTAAGGCTAACCAACCCCTTTGATACAAACAACTCCAATACAAAGCTCAACTTATTTATAGCTCTAACATGGTAACACCCTGTTTCTCCTTTTTCTAAGGGTGTGGTGAAAAGGAGAGCAAGTCTATGACTAGATTAGATAGATATATGGGCATGCCACCTATATCGGAACTAGAAAAGATAGATGGTACTGGGTTCAGCTACTTTAACCTTCAAGCACTTTCTGTTATAGCCCAAACCAAGCCCAATCCAGCAGACCCAAGCCTTAAAAAAAAAAAAAAAAAAAAAAAAAAAAACAAAACAAAACAAAACAGAGGATTCAAATCGGGAAGAAGACTCCCGATAGGAGTCTTCTTCTCCGATGAGACCGGGCAAAATTGAGAATCCTAGGACCCCTCGGAGTCCTAGGGTCCTCTATAAGAAGACCTCCTCCTTCCTAGAAACCTAACATCGGCCCTTTTCCCCTCTTTTCCTCTCCGATTTTCCCGAAGTAGAGCCGCGGACACCGTTTTGATTCTCGTCGTGATTGCCCGCCGACGAGGTCAACGGAGGCCGAGGTGAGTCTCCTTCTTCTTCCCCTCTTTCTTCTCCTTCCTCCCATGCTCTTGTGTGCGGCTGCCAGCGACGAGAGTCGCCGATTTTCGGTCGGAGAAAGGGACCTCTGTTTTGGTCTCTTTTCTGTGAATTTTTTCGGCACCGGCGATCACAATTGATCGCCGGCCACGCTCCTCCGTGACCGGAGGAGTGGCCCCCGTCTGCCGCCGGCCTCCACCGCGGCGGCCATGGCCTGAACGACCCGACAAAAGGAGGGGACGCCGGTCCCCTGTTCCGGCGCGGGAAGAGTCGAGAAGAAGAAGAAGAAGGAAAAGAAAAAGAGAAAAAGAAAAGAAAAAAAAAAGAAA